>NC_057692.1:6630713-6731007 GCF_014466175.1 Vespula pensylvanica | reverse complement strand
TGCCAGGAGTACCTGATGTTCCGGGTGTTCCAGGTGTTCCAGGAGTGCCAGGTGCTCCAGCTGTACCAGGGGTGCCCGGTATTCCTGCTGTGCCAGGAGTACCTGATGGTCCAGGTGTTCCAGGAGTGCCAGGTGTTCCAGCTGTGCCAGGTATTCCTACTATGCCAGGAATACCTGATGTTCCCGGTATTCCAGGAGTACCAGGTGTTCCGGGTGTTTCAGGTATTCCAGGAGTGCCAGGTGTTCCAGCTGTACCAGGCGTGCCCGGTATTCCTGCTGTGCCAGGAGTACCTGATGTTCCGGGTGTTCCAGGTGTTCCAGGAGTGCCAGGTGTTCCAGCTGTACCAGGGGTGCCCGGTATTCCTGCTGTGCCAGGAGTACCTGATGTTCCAGGTGTTCCAGGAGTACCAGGTGTTCCGGGTGTTCCAGGTATTCCAGGAGTGCCAGGTGTTCCAGATGTACCAGGCGTGCCCGGTATTCCTGCTGTGCCAGGAGTACCTGATGTTCCGGGTGTTCCAGGTGTTCCAGGAGTGCCAGGTGTTCCAGCTGTACCAGGGATGCCCGGTATTCCTGCTGTGGCAGGAGTACCTGATGTTCCAGGTGTTCCAGGAGTGCCAGGTGTTCCAGCTGTGCCAGGTATTCCTACTGTTCCAGGAATACCTGTTGTTCCCGATGTTCCAGGAGTACCTGATGTTCCGGGTGTTCCAGGTGTTCCGGAAGTGCCAGGGATGCTTGATATTCCTGCTGTGCCAGGAGTACCTGACGTTCCGGGTGTTCCAGGTGTTCCAGGAGTGCCAGGAGTTCCATCTGTGCCAGGAGTTCCTGATGTACCGGGTGTTCCAGGACTACCTGATGTTCCGGGTGTTCCAGAAGTGCCTGATGTTCCAGGATTTCCTGGAATACCAGGTGTACCAGCAGTAGCTGATGTACCTCCGCCACCATTCCAACTTCCTCCATTGCTTCCTATATCACCATTCCATTGTCCTCCATTATCTCCTACGTCTCCATTCCATTGTCCTCCATTATCTCCTATATCGCCATTCCATTGTCCGCTGTCTGTATTGCTAGTTTCTTCACCTTGTCGACAGTCATCTCTAGTAACTGCCCAAGCATGATTGCATGCTTCGATTTTTGGATCCCAAACTGTTCCTACTCCACAAGTAAACTCATATTTTCGTAATATTCCAGTACCTTCGTCTACACATCTATAAAATTTTCTACAATCTTGTGAATCGGATAAAAATCCTTGAGTAGTACATTGTACTCCTCCCAGACCAATCATCTCATTTTGATTCAATTCAGATGTTGTTGATGGTTGAGTAATTGTTGATAATTCAGTACTATTTTCAGGTCTTCTCGTAGTCGTCCAATCTTGTGTTGTAGTTGTAGGCTCTGTTGTAGTGGTTGTTGTAGATATGTCTGTACTAACCATCGTTTTTATAGTTGTTGTGGATGTAGAATAAGATGGATATGAATCCATATTGAGATTTTGAATATCAGAATCTACTTCGTTCTCAAATCCACCACATTCTGGTCGTCCACTATCATATGGATGAATGCATATATTTCCTTTTTCTTTGGAGAATACTGTACCAATTCCACATTCGAACGTAAAGGTTGTTAAAAGACCACCATTGCCCTGATCAACACATCTATAGAAAACTCTACAGTCGTGTGGATCAGGATGATAGCCTTCTTCGGAACAGGTGAAGGGAGTATCACTTTTTCTGTATTGATTTTCATAAATCTCATGGTGTTCTGAAACAAAATACTTATATTGTAATATTATATCCAATTTAATTTAATTTTTCAGAGATCTTTAATATATAATCATATAAACAATTTTTTATTCTAAGTTCCATTATTTATAGAAATCCAAAGCTACTTAGATAACATTTTTAATTTTCATATAATATATATTATATACATGTACATAAAATCATCATTTTTTGATATTACAAATTTAATAAAAAATCAGAACTATGATTATCTTGGAAATTTTATTAAGAATTCAGAATCTATGTTCTGCGGAAATAGATCACATAGAATCGACACGGCAAATTGGCACCTTTCTTGTATCCAGTAGCTGAGGCATGCGGGATACGAAGTGTATTTTTCGCGTCTTCGCTATATACCCAAGGTTGTGCATCTCGGATGGAACCAGTTTGACGGCAAGAGTAACAACAACAACAGTGGCGAACGAGACGAGTAAAGGCAAAAATAGTAGGCAAGCTTGCTTGCGTTCAGTACCCATCTCACGTGTAACCCATCCAGGGCCGTAATTGGACATAGGTACTCAACGAACGAGCCTTCTTCTTCATAATAGCAAAATAAAAGCCCTTAATATGGATCCACTGATTAAAGGTTCAAGCCGAAAACGTATTACAATTTAAATTCATCGAAGTTCGGAGAATATTTTAACGCCTCGTTTAAAATAATTTGCATGCATGAAGAAGAGGTCCCGGTGTTTTTTCCTTTACAGGGCGTTAAATCTATGGGATAATATGTTAGGAAGATAATGGTATAATGATGCTAAAAGATTGATTTATGTGTGTAGGGTGATTCATAAATTATTTCTCGAGGTAAAATCGAAGTCTATTCAAAAGGATTGATATTGACGATATGGCTAATATCTCACCTGCTTTTGCAAATGTTGTCAAGATCAGGGCTATTAAAATATGCAGAATTTGTCGTTTCGTCCACATTATTCCAATAAGATCGAATCTAAAACAAAAAAAAAAAGAAACTGATTACTTTTTTCGAATGGAAAACCATGCGAAAAATGTTATTGTGCAGTCGATGTACTGTTAAACTGAAAGGCTCGAACGTGACATGCGAGTCATTCGTTTGGTCAACTCTTTTTCTAGAACACAAGGTAAGGATTTCCTTAAATAAGAATTTCGCATAAAGAACGCTAACGATAAGCATATGTACAGTTACTCCTACGTTCCGATTGGCACAACTCCAGGAAAAAGAAGCTTCTCTCTTGCGCTAAAAGACATTACCAGTGGAGGGATTCTAACTGTTGGTTCGCGTGACCTTGCAAGTTGCCGGAATAATTCTCTCGCATATCATCGACCGTGCTGATCGGCTGAATCACGATTCAGTTTCGAAGTGGTAATCTCAGTGAATGATTTCGTGCCTTGTATTTTGAAGTGTATGCGATGGCCCGCGTACGCGATCGTCAAATAACCATTTGAATAAATCATTGGCATTATCTGCGTGTACAGTTATATATACATATA
This sequence comes from Vespula pensylvanica, assembly GCF_014466175.1. Taxonomy (NCBI): domain Eukaryota; kingdom Metazoa; phylum Arthropoda; class Insecta; order Hymenoptera; family Vespidae; genus Vespula; species Vespula pensylvanica. Next base: position 6,727,762 of record NC_057692.1, on the reverse strand, counting down.
CCTATTGGGCGTTTTCGTGATGATTTCTGGACGCTCCCACTTAATAAAAATCATAAATTTTAAGATAAACGAACGTCGTACGAGGACATCCAGTTTGAATAATGTAAAGACATTGTTCGATGATCTTCTAAAGATCAAGTTTCGTCTTACCATCTACCTAGCAGGCAAGATGTTTTTCGCCTGATCGAAATATCATCAATTCAAATTCGTTAACAAGAAAACTTTTTATTATTTTGCCTCGAGGCAAATCTCGACAAGATTCGATCACGCTCTTAACGATCTCTCGATATCGTTAATGAGCGTTTCTCCGAAATTCCTGCTGCGATCGGCAGGAGTACCTTTAGCAAGCACGAACTTTATCCTGATGCGAGTATCAACAGCGATATCGTGCACGTGGACTCCGAGTCCGCAATTCCTGTTGTTTATCGAGATGGAAGTCACAGGAATGGTTCGCTACCACCCCCGTATTTCCTTCTTGATCCACGATCTGCATCGGTACAACGGGAGAAAGGAGAAGCATGCCACATTGGCGGGTAACGTCATTGGCGGCGATCTAAACTCTTGAATCACCACTCATGAAAATAACTTCGTCTTTAATATTCTTTGATCATATATAAAAATAAATGATTTGATTTTCGTGAGGGCTGATAATCGACTATTATTTTTTATAGAAATGAGCTTTTTTATTTGAACAGATCCAAAATTAAAGCTATAAAATTTCGTGTGTCCCGGACAAAAATATAACGATCAGAGAGAATCCCTGTGATTTTTCTTTCTTCCACTAAGTCGATTCTTGATCCAAGTGAAATTAACTACGACATATCGGTTTGCGGTTCCGAATCCGTAGGATGCAATTTGTTCTCCGTCTTCCTAGGTCGCCGCCAATGGGGCTAGTTGCCGCGGGAGATGCAACCAAGTGTACTCGATCTACTGCCATAAATACGGTCCACTATACCAAAGAAGGGATGAGAGAAGTTCTGGCAGCATCTCTTTTAACGAATTGCAACCATCATGATCTACGATATTGCCTGTGTAATACGAATTGACGTGATCCTTTAAGTGAAAATAATACATTCGTTTTATAACCAACGAGTATCAAGTTTATGTTTTATCTTCAAATCAGATATTAAAAAAGAAAATGTAAAAATGTTGCGTATGGAAGAAAATCATTAAAGACCTAACTGAGGACGCTCATTGCCATATATTATAACAATTTTTTTAAGTTTAAAAGTTTTAGTTAATTTAATTAAGATTTCATTGTTAGATAAACAAAAATTATTTTTTATAGAAGTCGGATATAACGTAATCGTAGAGTTAAAACCGGTTTTAATTTCACACTGACGTTTGCATTCTTTTTCACTTTCACGAACGTTTCTTGAGAAAAGTCTTTCATAAAATTGCCTTTGTTATTTGGCACAGAATTCAGTTTCAATGTAACCGTGACATTGGGAAAGTGGTAATCATACTTCGTAAACCGGTTTTAGATTCTATATGTACATATGTGGATTCTAATATTCCTATAATGTCTTTTTTTTTGTCTCTTTTTAACTATACTTCCTTACGTAATAGAAGAACGAGGTGCACTGTATAAATGGAATATTTAGAGATTATTGTTTCCCGTCTATGGTATGCAGGAAAGCAATTGCATCTATATCTGTAAACCATGTTTCGAATAAACGAGTATCTAACCGCTCGCTTTAACCTTTTTCTTTTTATCGAAATGTTCGTTCTATCTAACAATCTTTAAATCCCTCGATAAAAACAAAATGTTTAATATGTTTTTATTATACAATTCTATCTATATAAAAAATAATTTCAGATTTTCTAAGTTATCAAAAGAAAACAAAATAAAATAAAATGAAATAAAATCAATCGGAAACTTCAAGAAAGTTTATATTTGGATCGATGTTATTGTTAACTAAAACGTTCGTGAGAAAGATCAATTTATCAATCGAGACTATGAGGAACGAGAGTGATAGACCGTGCAATACGAGAAAGAGAGTGAAAGAGGAGCCGGTTAAAAGGACTCGAAAGGAAGAAGGCTATGCAACCTCATTCTCTTGTGATTCTATCTTAAGATTGGGATGAAGGAACGAACTCAGAGATCGTGGGAGTATGCTGATGTAATCCGAGAATGCAAATTCAACGGTGTTTCCTGTAACATATTTGAGTAAGAGAGAGGACCTGAAGGTTCCAACGACATTGCCGTCGTCTTGGAGGTTCAATGTCAATGCTAATTCTCGACTACTTTTACTTCGTTTGACGATTCTATTCGAGGTGAGTCAAAAAGAAAACATTGGAATTTCTCCTTTTTCTTTTACAATCCTTTCTACATACTTCAAACGCGAATTCTTTTTCTTTTCGCAAACATGTTATGCAAGAAAATAATACGTGACTTCAAAGCGAAAAGTTATGAAATAAGATCGAAAAAAATTGTAACGAATAAAAGCATAACTGAAGAATGCGGACTTATTGCATTTTCTTGAAGTATTGCTCTAGTGAAAGGAGACGAGGTTTGATAACATGATCGTTGAAGTATTCAATGTCATTATATCATTTTCATTGATGATTTTATTCAGAATTCTTTTAGTTTTTTTTTTTTTTTTGTTGGAATGTTTAGTCTTCCTGACATAAAAGGAACCGATCAAGAATACAGGTTTAGCAAGTTGTCTAGTTCTGAGTCAATGACACGAGCTGCAACGACGATTGCAAATTACCATTCGTGACTACTGGATCGAACGCAAAAGGGATCCGACGGCTATACAGCTATCTTATTTTAAGATCCTTCGTATTCCTACGTTTTCGTTGCATTTATAATCACAAAGATCGTTATTACTCTACTTAATTATTATTTTATAAAACTGTGTGTTTCGAATTTTTGGATTTAAACAAAGCAAAAGATTAGTTTCGACATTGTGCATTCTCTTTGCAAGGAACAATGCATGTTACCGCATAGTAGGAAAATTCTCTGAGGTTATTTACGAGATCATGTCCGTGAATCGGGAGCATAATTCGCCTGGGATTATCTCGATTTGTATTCAAGAGACAGAGAGTGTATCAACGGGTCTGCGGTCTTCGCGACGCAGAATGTTTCATTCAAGAGTGGGATGATACTTCACCCAAATCGCACGGCTCCTCGTAATGTGGGTCGATATTTCGATGAAACGGTTACTAATTTGCTTACTCGATAACATGAATTCATGACGGTATCTTGCGATATCTTTAATATTTCAATGCTAAACAAAAAAATTTTTTGATGTACTTTTTTTTTAAATACTATATTAAGTGAACACAGAATGATAATAAGTATAAGACCATACGAAATTTATGAGTATGCTGTAATTGGATACGCAAAGTATGAGATGAGGATTGTAGACCATGATCATATGAACGAGTAATGACAAGTCATGAAAGCATTACACGACTTATTTATAAACCGATTCAGACAGGTCTACCACCTGCCGTTGCGATCGAAAGAACCCGAAGTGGTCTGGAAACGTCTCAAGGACGACATGCTTCTCGCATCTCAACTCTTCTCATGTAATTTACTCGACCGACCAAAGAGTCTTTATTTTTGTTCCTTATTCTTCGATTTTCCAAAGAAACCTTCGCTTTTCTGAACACTTTGGAAAGATTCCATGCAGAATACCTGATACGAAAGATAAATGAAAAATTTCCTTTTTTTAAGTAATAATGATTGTTACCTAATTATTTAGTTCCTGTTTTATTAATGTTTATTATCTTATCGATTGAGTATAATTTTCACTCATACGAATGAATTAAGAAAAGAAAGAAAATCATAAAGGATAAATGCGGAAGAAATGCTGGCAAAGATTTCAAACGACCTTAGCTTCGAATTTTTTTGAAATGCATTCCTCTAGGAAGTAATATTCTTATTTCTGGTTTTTTCTCCCCTCAAAAGGGACGAAAATGGTACTACGTACATTATTTGCAACAGTGCTCGAAGCATCGTTTTACCTCACAATTATTATCAATAATTGCATGCTTCTTGGTTGCTCGCAACCCATGATTTTCTACTTTCGTGAACCTACCAAAAAGGAGTTCGTTCTTCTGGTAGGAGAGAAAGAAATTCGGCATGTACTGGACCATGATTATTTGAATGATTTAATTAACGTCATACAATCCTTCATCATCTTCCTTATGAGCCAAGTCATTGACTCGCAAAAAAGAACTGGTATTATCATCATTCGAAACGATTATGATATCCCTCTGCACTTCGGAGCAGTCCTAATTTTTAGTCCATTCTCATCCCACCAAGCGAAGATTCTAATTCGTTGATAAAGATTGTTACAAGCGATTACTCATAGGATACAGAATTTTTTTAATTTTCTAAGCCACCAATGTCACCCACCATCAATGGAGACAAATTTAAATGCCTTTTTCGGTATATATAGATAGATATTTTTTAAATCGAAACGTCAAGGACGGTGCGATTATTTTTATAATCATTATTTTTGTAAAGGAAAGTTCCATACACGAGTCGCTTTGATTTCACAATAATCGCAGGTGAGAAGATGTATATTTCAGTCATTGAAAGCTTTGATATTAGTTAGAGCTAGAAAAAAAATAGAAAATAACGTGACAAACTTTAGATGAGGAGAAAAAGAGAAAGAAAAAAAGTCTTAATGTTCGATAGGTTCGACCTCGAATTACAAGCAATTATTGGAATCCTCCACGTACCGATGGTAAAGATCTATACAAGGATTGATTGAGTATGTTTCAGGAAATTTCCATTTATAAACAACTGCATGGATCTGTAGCTTTAAAAATATTCACGTTGAAGCACGAAAGAAAATGGGAAAGCCTTCGTGAAAAGTTGAAATATTCTACGAATTTGGACAACTGTGTATCATGAAAACAACCAAAACCGGTTTCGGCGTTACGATCGTATGGAAATATTATTCGAAATCACCGTTATTCGCATTATTTATATAATTTCTCAATAGGATTCCGCAAGAAAAAAATTGCATACGATTAAAACAGTGCGGTTTAAAAAATTTGTTTTTTACATTGGTTAGCATTGAAAAAAATCTTTCATTAAATTTCTTTAATTTCGTTAAAATCTTATAAAATTAGTATCCAAATTGAGTTAATAACTATTTGAAGGTATCGATCAGTTTGATGTTGGATAGTAGATCCTCGATAATAGATCTTTGAATCGACATGATCAAATTTACTTGGATCGTAGATCGAGGTTAGCCGCAGTGAAACGTGTAAGAGTTAAAAAGAAATAAAAATTGATCAATCAAATCGATTTTTTTAGGTCAATATATATATATATGTACAGAATGCCTGATCGAAATTGCAATAGATCAAAGATAGGGATGCGAAAGTATGCGAGGATGCGAAGTATGTAGGATCGAACTTGCGTTTGCGTTTATAATCTAATTGAGATCTATCAAGACTACCTGATGCTACATGACGATGCGAATCCATGAGGTTGGTATCGTATCGCACACGATGCAACTCGGTGCAGTGAACCTAAGATTGTTATGATGGCATGTATGCTGCCATAAGCGCAGCCTTGCCGTTGAAAGTAGCAAGGTCGTTTCTTCTCCCTCTCCATCGTTTTCATCCACGACTCTTTTCATCGTAATCCTCTTGCTCTTATTGACAAAGGCGTCAGATTGGAGCTAACTTGTCGAAAGAATCTGATATACGTATTTATGATCGAACTTATTCTCTTTTTCTTGTTTTTATTCAATACCCAGAAATATCCTTAATTAGAGTTCAACGACTTCAAGATTCAAGTAATCTCGAAACGATATTTGACTTGATTTGACAAATTTGATCCGACTAAATTTGACAAAATTAGGTCATGGTATTAAAAGAATGAAGTTCGTGAAAAGTGATATTAAAAATATTTTGAATCCGACGATTTTGATGGGTAATAAATATTAACTCAATATAACGTCAAATATATAAGACAGTAGATAAGTATTATAAAAACATAGTTTCGTGAGAATACTTTATAAATTAGATCAATTTTTGATCGTTCGAAACAATTTTATCGTCTTAGTACTTTTAAGATTATTATTCCGGCACCATTGCGAAGAATATCCTCCTATCTATATCATCATTTTTTTAAGAGAAGAGTCAATGTTCCATTCAAGCATATTTACGTTCTTTGCGGATTGCAATTAAAGGGATACTTGCAAATTGCTTGCCCTCGTGAGCTCTCTTTCTACTCTCTCACCACCATCTTCGCAACCACCAGCAACAGACGAATCGATGTTTTCCTTTTTCCAAGTCCTTTTTTCCTTTTTGTTTTCAGGTTCTCTTCCACTACAATCATGCTACGCCGCATTAACCATAGATTCATCATACGCGTCTCCGTACAGGTCTTACCGCGCCAACCGGTGAGGGTTCAAGGATCTCTCTGTTCCTTCTTCTTCTTCGTCCTTCATCGTTGACCTCGTCGACAATTTTCAGTGGAAAATGAGAAAGCCAAGAATGGTGGATAAATGTTAGTAATACGAAGATTGGGCACGTGCCAACCGATGTTTCAAAGTTTGCGCCATATTCGGCCATATTTTAAACGAATACTTGCGAGAATCGATTATCGTTGGAAGGACGTTCGGAAGGATCATTTTCATGTATGTACCATATCTGTACCTGCGTTCGTACATCAATTTTTCTTCAATTTTTTGAACCTTTAACAATGATTTCTTCAATGATGACCAAGATAGGAAATATAATAATCCACGATTAAATGAAAAGTATTACTTCTTCATGGTCAACCACAAGATAATTCATGCTGATTGTAGTATCGTGAGATGCACGTAAAAAGTATTTTGAATCGCGTTTGTAAACATTTTTCATGGTATGTTCGTTCTGTTCTTAGTACTCACGAGGTGCTGACTAAAAAGGGCCGAAAAAGTTTCACGTGCGTCCAGTCCTCGTACATAATGTATCTCAGCGCCTCATGACATTGTTTTGCTGGTTGTTTCGTTTCTTAGCAAAGACTTTGAACAGTGGCGTCGAAGTTGTGATAGTCCTTCGAACATATGTCTAATACTTAGAAATAATTTCTTCTAAGAATTACTTTTATTTTATTACTAGCAAATTATCTTTTCTAAGATTTATCTATTAATAAATATTATTACAAAGAAATTAAGGGGGAAATAATTGCAATGATGCAAGATTGGCCTATTCGAAAGTAAAAAATATTTAAATGTTTCACAAATTGAAAAAATTCGAATCTCACATAGAAATTAAAAATTAGCAAAATTTCAATTATAAGTGAAAAATAAGACAATATGGTTGACGCCACTGGGTTTAAGGACGCTGCCATTTATGGATCACGAAGTGCTCTCAGAATGATCGTGACGAGACAATGTCGAGGACGGGCATAAATGTATATATGTATAGGTGGAATCGGCGTTTCTCTCGTGTAGTTCAATGCCAAGATCGATCGATCGGTTGGTTTCGAGCAAAGCATTCGAATCGCATTCGATCCAAATACAGACTCGATAACGTTCAGTTTTCGGTCGTACGAGTGTGACAGGAATCACAGATTGGACTGTGAATTTTTCGGCATGGCACGTTTGAGTCACGGACACCTTGTCAAATTCGTAATCCCGCCTTGTAACGAGGTGAAACGGTTACGTGATCATCCTTTAGCTTGTCGAATGACATCGATCTATGTTTCGCGATCATTGCGGAAACAATTCTCAATGGGTCAACGACGACTAAGTTTCATTCCTCTTTTTAATCTTTTTTTCCCTTTTTTCTGATCGATAGGTCATTGACATTACTCGTCCGTTCCTCTATTTTTTTAATTTCTCATGTAAAAGAGATCATGACGATCATGGTTCAGGAGTCACAATTGATTCGAAACGGATAAAAAAAAAAACCGAAACGAACCCGTGTGGATCCTCGTCAATGTGGACCGACGTCATAATTGCGTAATTGACGCGAGAGATGAATGAAAAGCAAGGATCGATGAAACATCGTCCAATTCAATTATAGATGTCGAGTCCTCGAACTTCGATTATTGGTTGCATCATAATCAGACGGTCAGCAATATACGTTGGTGGGTTTTCCTAAATCCATTGACTGCTCCCGGACGTTCGAAATTATGTTAATTTTGTGTCCTTATATATTTGACGAAAGAAATCTTGCTTCTCAACTTCGGAGTGTTTCAAAATGGACACCAAGAGTGACACATCGAAGATAACTAAATTTCTTTTTGTTTCTTATTTTCTTTCATATGCTGGATCTAAAATTGTCAAAGACTCGCTTCCACGGATTGTTGCGTGCATATCGGTTTGAATCATTCACGCATAACGTTCACCAACAGAGAAAACGGGATGTGCATTTAAGATTGATGCAACTCCCATTGAGCAAGTTACGATCTTCCGCAGAGAATGGATGTTCCTCTTGCTTCGCAGGCGTTATGCGATCGCGTTATTTAAGAGTTTTCAAAATGCCAAGTCGTTAGAGGAAATCTACGCCGGAAATGGTCACGAAACGTTCGATAGTCGATGCAATCACTAACGAATTCCAATACTCTACGGGAAAGCAATTTGCATTCGTGTCGAACTTAAGAATCCAACATTCTCAAGAAAATAATAAAAAAAAAAAAAAAATTCACGAGGCCTAGAAAGAGCCGTAAAAGAAAAAAATATTAATAAAAGATTTATGATAGACGTTCTCGAATTCTTTCGATAGATTTATCAAAGATTCGATACCGTTGCGAAACGTTCTCGTTAAAATCGAAACACATAAAACGCGCTGCGTGTGATCGAGGAAGAAAGATTTATGACTCGCGTAACACAAAACAAAACTGATAGAAAACAACAAAGAGAACATAGTTGAATTTATGATACTAACTCATCGATTACTCCGCGCAAAATGAGATTGTTTGTGTAGTAAACGATTCATAAATTAATTTTAACGATCGATTAACTCCAACCCTTACTATAATCCTTCAGCACGGTGTTCGGGAAAGTCGTTTGGGAAAACCAACTAAATTGATCGATAAATCACTGAAAGTACTCACCTTATTGAAAGGGAAGATACTCTTAAAGAATATAGATCCTAACTCCTTCAACGACGATCTATCGTAAACTTCTTCCGCATCTTCCGTAATCTCTATCGGTTTCCTTTAGATTATTCGATCTTCGGAATAAATTTCCTTCTTCGTTTCCAAGAAGAAACAACAGGAGTAACGAACGACAAGAACACTCTTTCCCTTCCACCCTCTTTCTTTTTTCCTCTCTCTCTCTCTTTGTTGGAACAGTCGAGGACTACTCTTATACCAACAGCGTCTTTTGAGAAACTATTCTGCAAAATCGGTCGCCGATCGTGGTACGTTCCTCGAGAGGGAGTAAGTCCTCAGGACGCGGATGGCTCCTACTTATAAAGACTTGGCCAAGTCTTGGCTCTCCAATTGGCTTAGCCGTGTGCGTTAAGCGTATACACGGATACGGGAGAGAGAGAAAGAAAGATGGAGAGAGGGCGAAGACGAAGAGGACGCTAACTTACTCGTTTACTCGATCATTCGTTCGCGTGCGTGTGCGTACGCGAGGAAGAATCATGGCTTGGTCTTCCTCTTTCAGGTGGAAGGGGGCACAAGCCGTGTCTCGATCGTTACACGCTCGATGCTTGTTACATATTACACTGGCATGATCATATCCAAGGAAGGTTCTTTCCTTTCTTCCTTCCTTCTCATACTTGTTTCTTCCTTCCTTTCTTTCGTCGTGTTATCATCACTTCAATAAAATTCACCCTCGCTGATGATCATAGCATCCTTTTTCTCCGAGGAATGTTATATTGACTTTTTTGCTACATGAAGATAATCAAGAATGTAAGATTAATTTTCTTCGGTAATAGAAAACTGATATTTTTAATCGATATTTAATTTAATATCTTATCTCGACATTAAATTAACATTTTTCTTTTCTTTATCCTACCGATTAATGAATCATAGAATGATCTGATGAAACAGTTACTTCAACAAGAAGTTAAAATTTGATATTAAAATTCATGCATTGTTTTATATGATTGAAAAAAAAAGTAGGTTCATACGCGTAGTTGAAGAATGAATAAAATTGAAATTATGAAATTCATATCTTGTAGCGGTGTTCATTAATTCCTTCGTGCAACATTCTACCCAGAACCATTCGGAGGCTCATTTACAAGAGATGTCGATATTATTTGATGACCTTCGAACCATCTTCGTTTCGATGTACTTCCTTATCTGTCACGTTAGAATAAACGCCTTCGCATACCTATGTATCTTTACAACGTTCTTTGGCGTTTCTTTTAAAGACCTCTATGGGGTAACGGTAAATCTTGTACATTAGATAAGTTAAAATTGGTGGACTTATTTACTAGAGTTCTCTGTTATCTTTCTGTTTCTTTGCAAGATAGGTATCTACAAATATGCAGGAGAAAAAAAATATTAAATGCAATAATAAATGCAGTGTAATTAAATGCAATAATAATGCAGTGCAAATAAATGGTAACAGTAAGTATATTCAACATTCTTGAATATACATTAATATTGAAATACAGAATTTAGAAAAATGTATTCTCGGAGTTCTGATAAATTTAATGTTTTTTGTTATTTTACATTTCTTAGAATTGTTTAGATATCGATAATATAGGTATACGTTAGTTTCGACGAAGATATCGAAGGTCGCTTTTCAAGTTCTCTTCGTCGAGATAGTTAGAAAGATTGGAAGGATAAAACACAAATAAGTAGGCAAGACAAAGTGGACTCATTAACGTCTCACTGATATATCTAATTAAGAAATATTGAATAAGGAACATGATGTAAGATTTTCAAGATTTTATGTCCCTTAAGAACTATAGAGATCATTAATTATTTTCATATTTAGACCAGTTATGTATAGTCTGAGTATATTTGTTCAACAAAGAAAATCAATCAATTGACATTCACCAAGCTCGTAATAAGTACCTTTTTAATTGGATGCTTCCGTTGGTTTTGACGCATATTATATGAATGCGAACTATATGCGTGCAATTACCATTATAAAAAAGGGATTTATTTTTATAAAAAAAGAGAAAGGATGTTAGTAACATATACTGATAGGATTTTTCCTTGATTCGTGTCCTTGATATTAACATTAGTTTCATCGATAATACGAATCGCCTTCTTTTTATCGCATTGTTTATTTTTCCGCACCAATGCTCTTATATCGTCTTTTTCATATTTTTTATTTCACATAAAGTTAGAAAAAAGATGAATTTCAAAATAAGAAAATGGAAGATAACTGAAAGCGATTTTTTATCTTATCAGTCAAGATACGTGTTTTCATATGAAAATCTATAGGTATCATTCAAAGGTATTTCCTATTAAATATTATTAACATTATGAAATAGAAAAATGTCACAAGATATTGTAATACATTTCCAAATATTTCAAAACGAAACAACTCTAATGAGATAAAAAGAAGAAAAAGAAAAGGGAAACTAAAGACTTGACGAGAGGGCAAAGTTACAATGAACTAGTAACACCCAGTACAAGTCATTCTCCTTTTTTTTTTCAACACAATGCATTTCTTTTTTTTTCTTTCTTTACAGTTAAGGTCGGATGATCGTTAAGGTTGTTCATTCAATATCGTTCAAGATGTGCGTGACTTTAATATCAACGAATGCAGGAAAAAATGAACTAACAGCACATTAGAAGAACTTTATTTCTTTTCTCGATTTATCGTATCGGTGTATATGGTAGTATAGGTACGTTTACCCCTCACGTGCTGTCGGAGTTGACGATCAACCATACCTGCATGAAATTCATGTGACGTGTTGAAAGGAGTTATTTCTTAAGTTCTCCTGGTCACAATTTTTTCCCAATATTAATGATCAAAGGCTCATTCGAAAGATAAAAGTTTTTTATACGAGATAATCATGTTCGATTTTTGAAAAACGTTATTTTCTTTGCAAAAATCACGTTTAAAAGCAGGTAAATTTCAAGAGTAATTTTCACGTAAGTAAAAGCCTGTTTTGAAAATCTGAAAGAATCGTCTCAAATTGATCACAGGAAGAGAACTCCTTTAACCAAATTACCAAAGTCCATGTTTGACTCATGGAGGACGGCGAAAAGGACGACGGTCAGTGGCCGATGCGACAACAGTTCGTTCAACTTCGCGGAGGAAACGCATGGAAGAGGAGAACAAGAGGAAAAGGAAGAAGAACTGAGTTGGTGGAAGAAGGATAGGAAAAAAGATAGATAGACGAAGGAGTTCGCGAGATCGTCTTGTGGGCGGTCACGTGCGAACAAGAGATCACGATCAAACCGTTGCTTTCTTTCGTCGGGTTGGTTTTACTGCAAAAGAAACCACGATGATTATCATTATCATTATCAACGATCATCGACGGTAAGAACCGGCGCTCGCACGATGTATATAACGAGGCGCCTCGTGGGAATTTTGTATCTGCACTTTTATTTTTTATCCTTTTATTTCGTTTTATTTTTATTATTCTTCTTTCTTCCCTTTTCTTTTATCCCTTTTATATCCAGCACGTTCGCGTTAAGGTTAAATGCTACGAGGCGAAGGGAAGTGCAACGGAAGCATTTTATTTACTAGATACCGATACTTCCTTTTGCTCCTACGTGTGCCTCGGGGTCGTATTATTTTCACGGAGGTTATTTTTTTCAAGGGTGATTTACTCCGATAAAGAAATTTTTTTCGTCGTTTATTCTTATATTAAATATTTATTATTACGATCGGTCATTAACTTATTTGTTCATGTTGAGAATACAATATTAATTCTTATCGCAGTTTTTAATTTTTTGATTTCCACATAATATCTTCGTTTTCCGTCACGTAGGTGATTTTACTCGAGAGTTTGAACGTGGTGGGCGTTTATGATATTATATTTCGATATCAAAAGTAAACTCTTCAATTTAACGTCTAAAGCTTCTCATATTAAGAAAGAAGAAGTTTGAAAATCTTAGAGAATTACCGGAAGAAAGTGGATTCATGTGATTTTATCGTCGACGGATCTCGAAGGATAGAATCGTTATAGAGTACGTATTTCTTATAAGTATCAAAGAGGAAACATTTATCAAAAAAATTCTTTCTCGGGTGGAACGAAATCTCGAAATTAGAATAGAAAATGTTTAAGCAATAAAATTGAATGATAATCTAGAGTTTGTACATTATACATCTATACTCGGTAAGTATTATATTATGATTATCATAATTAATATTAATTATTCTCGGTTTAAGCGTTATGATAACTCATTTAAGTTTTAGTTACTTTAGTTTTTTAACTTTAGTTACGATCTTGTTTCATATACGCAAAATAAACACATAGGGAGAGTGAGAGAGGGACAGGAAAGTAGAAAGAGGATCGTACAATGGACCGTATCTCAAGATGCGCTTACCATAAATGTCGACGGTGAAAAATTCTGACGGCACGTTTTACCCCCTTGTTGTTCAGTGACGATTATGGCAATCCCCTGTCCTGTCTTGTGGATTCTTGTGGGGAGGCAACGAAGGAAGGAAGGAAGATTGAATTAACGAGCTGCGGAATAAAGCGCGGAAGTACGTCCTTCGGTCCTATCCGAAGGGAAATGCTCGAACAAACGAAAGAATGCACGAGAAGTATCCATGAATTATTCCTTCTCTCAAGGGACAACCGATTCAGACGTCCTTACGATTTTTCTCTCGATGCGGAAGAATCAACCTTCTTCTCTTCTTCTTCTTTTCTCTCTTCGTTTCCCTCTTTTTCTGTAGATTATTTAGTACTCCTCAAACCTTCGTGCTCCTTGTTACCTACTAAAACAAGAACTGGATAGCATCAACTTTCGCGACTTTATAAAATATTATAATGATAAAAAAGTTTCTCGGACTTTGTTTTGTCTAATGCAAAATGTTTGCGATATAATTATACAATCAATGAGAGTACATATCCGATGATGAATCCGATGAGTAACGAATGGAAATGAAAACTGATAACGCACGCATTCTTTCTTTATCTCTCTCATTCACCTTGTATCGAGAAACTCGAAGCGGTATTTTTCTTTGGCGGGAGCTCTTGAAAGCAAGCAGAACTTGTAAATAAGCCGGACTACCTCTTTGCATCTCTTTGCATTTTTTCTCTCTTCTTTCTTTTCCCATCCATTCGTACGAACGTTTACCACCTTCCTCTCTCATTCTCTTCCCTTTTCTCTCTTTTTCTTTCTCTCTTTCTTTCTCTCTCATCTCAACTCAGATTTTTGCCATTCCGAGACTCCTGTGATTCAGGTTCCCTCGCACGTACGTTGCGAATGTACCTACACCAAATGTAATTAACGAAGCGGGTGACAAAAATAAACCTTCTACCTTACCAAGTTTAAACAAAAATTTAACTTTCCTGCACCTGTACAATTTACCTCCCGCACTTACAGATATACAACTATGCCTGAGTAAGTTTAATGGCCTTTGTTTATTACCGAGTTACTCTTGGGGTTGCTTTAACGTTACTCTTTTCTAAGAATCTCGTCGTTTACTCCGTTTCACCGTTCCTGGGTTTTACGCAAAGAAGCTGAGAAGATAAAGACCATGTTATTAGCGATGTTTCTTGAAATTCTTTCGTTCTCGCAAATTATACGTCAAGACTTTCTTCTCCTTTTCGAATATTTTATTATTTTTACACTCCGACGATTTTTTTCAATTTTTGTTCATCAACTTTTTCGATCTCATTATTCACAACAATGCGAAGAAACGATTCTGAAAAGATTCTTTTCTTGAATCAAGGTAAAATACGAGAACAGATGTCGAACGATTTAAAGTAAAGTTTAGTCCAACAAAAAAGGACTGCCTTTTCCGGCCGCTAATTTGCCATTCTAACGATGCTTGACGATATGTAAATTTTGGTATCGTACGTTCTCTAAACATCTTCAGGTATAAGGACGTGTAATCAGTGTCTGTCGTCAGGATGAAAAGAAAAAGAAAGAGAAAGAAAGAAACAGAATCTTTTGGTTAAAATAAGACAAGATGACAGGAGATTTATACGGTGGCAAAAATGTAACTTGTTTTCGTTCTCGCATGAGATATCATGTTTTACGATCGATCGGTTTACCGCTATTTATCGAGATGCTGATCACGATTGAAAAAAAAAGAAAAGAAAAGACTTCCCTAAGAGATTCAAAATACACGTACATCATGTTTGAAAACAAGTGTTAGGAATGAATTCGTAACCTTAAAGATGCGTAAATGACGTATATTTGTTTAATATATTTCAAGATATCCTTTTTCGATGCCGAAGAATACCTTTTGCGTTTTCACCGCATCAGAATTTTGCAATAAACACTGTAATTATTGCATGAAAGATTGAAAGGAGCAAGGCTGTGAGGTAAAGGAAATGAGGAATCAATCGACTCTTGAATTCGAGGTCATAAAAATATTAGGACGAATCACGAAATTTATCCTTATAAACATTCTTTTTCTTTACCAAAAATAGTACATAATTTAATACAAGACATGATATCGACCCATCATCGTGTTAACCATCTCCGAAAATTAATTTGTCCATTATCGTTTTATCGAGTGTCTAATTGCAACGACATTATGACTCTCATGGCACATTAATCCGTATACGCGAGGTTGGGTAAAGCCCAACGATTACCATAACTCCTAATTAAGCGAGTAGCTTTCTTTCTCTCTCCTCTTTCCCTGTCTCTCTCTCTCTCTCTCTCTCTCTCTCTCTCTCTTTCTCTCTGTCTTTCTCTTCTTCTATTTTTTTTCTCCTTCTTAATGTCTGATAAAAAAGCTTTCGTACCGACGAAAGAATTCTCGCCACGAGAGATAAAAGTTTTCCGTGTGTAAAACAAGCCAAGATAAACGGCTAATTAAAGTATCTAAAAAATTAAAAAAAGAAACCATTGAGCCTTTCTAAGAACAGCTTTGCAACTCGTTAATAACATTTCTCGAATGTGATAGTCTTCAAAAAATGAATCATTTGTCACGTTTTATCGTTTTTAAATTAAAATTAATTCATAATCGATCGTTAACAATGAGTTTTCTATTTTTCAAGGAAAATGTTGTCTCTTGATTAAATGTTCGTTCTCTTTTGATATATATATATTTCACGATGATACGAGAATTGTTAAGTGTCACTAACGGTAAATAATTTAAGTAATAGAATAAGGAAAACGGAGAGACAAGAAAAGGCTAAGAATGATTCTGGCACTAACAAAAATCAATCGGTTAAATCGTATAACCGATAGATTCTACGGGTCGAGGAACGCTTTTATTCATTTATTCCGCGCACACCGGACCTTCCTTCGTGAAAGATTCATTCAACATTCTTCACATTTTTCACGGTGTCGTTAGAATCCGCAGCCGCGATACAACAGTTTTTCGTTCTAATCCATTCGAGCGATCTGAATGGCCGAGTGATCTCATAATTCTTACTATGAGCTTGGAACGCTAGAAATTCATCATGGCGAATTACCAGCGTAAAAATCATCTTCAAACGTAATTCCTCCTTTCTTTATTTTTTTTTTAATTTAAAGATATGATCTATGTAAAAAATGAATCCATAAGAAAATAATAAATTTGATAAAACGACAATTGTTTTGTTGTAAAAATTCATTCGATGTAGAATGTTCTTCCGATGAGTAATACCTATTAATTGCATTCTTTCGTGTGCATGATAATATGTCTAATGATAACAATCTTACGAAAGAATCGATTTTTACATTTGTTAAAATATTTAACTTTGTTATTTAAGAATAATATAACGTATTATCAATGAAAATTCTATCTTTTCTTGCTGCAGAAGAAATCAGCGAATTAACAAATTTTGATTCTTTATCGAATAGAATGTAAATTACTTTGTTATCTATTTCTTTCTAGTTTTTCCTTTAATTTTACGTTACTTATATATTTTATTTGATTTTTATGTGTTCTTTGTTATTCCTTCTCCGGTAATTTCGATCTATCGATATACCAAGGTCGACTGAATCACGACTAATCATGGCTATGCTGTCTTGCGTCCGGTATTATTAACGTCAGTAACATACCGTCTAACTTAAGAGTAGCTTGTCCTGCTACTCTTTTCTCAAAGTATATTTCAAAATTCTATCGAACCATAGAATGATAAATATGTTCCTACATATAAGTGAGAATAAAATACTAGTGTAAAAAAGAGAGAATTGTCTGATATATTGATAAAAAAGAACTGTCTACGAAATCGTTTAAGGATACGTGTTCATTTATGACGCAAGAAAATTCTTCAAGAAAGTAAGAAACGATTGAGATTCGAACGTTAATATGACGTTATATCTTTTTGTATCTTTTATTGTCATTTCTACAAAACACGTATGATGTTTATATCTGATTAATATAATGGAGGAATGACAATAACATTTAATTAATATTGCCAGGGAACGATATCCTGTTGCAACTGTACGTTCATATTTTCGATAGTTATACGTTGTAGTCATCAAACATTTCTAATACCAGATTTTACAACTAAACTTTTTCCTCAAGAAATAAAAACGTAAAATAATAATTAGTTGTAAATAAAGTAAAAGAAGTATCGAAGACAATATAATTTTCAATTTTTATATTGGTACATAGCCACAAGAACAGAGAGAAAAAGAGAGAGAGAGAGAGAGAGAGAGAGAGAGAGAGAGAGAGAGAGAGAGAGAGAAAGAGAAAAAGTAATTTTTGGTATTTTGCCGAAGGCAAAAAGATTAATCAATATGACGTATCTTGAACAACTGCTTTGCAAGTTCCGCTTGAATTACTAATGACTGCTATCTTCTTTTCTATTTTTTTCTCGTATATCGATATAAAAAGTCCACCGTTGTAAACATGGCGTCATTATTGCGATACATACGATTAATATAACGGAACGAAATAAATGAGCAAGCGAGAAATATCGATACTAAGTAAAGAAAGAAAAGGATAGAAAGAAAGAGAGAAATGTGAAAAAATGTTAGACATATCGAGAGCTTGATTTTCGTATACAACCCTTTGCAAAGTTCTGATAAATTATAATAATTCGTTAATATATTATACTGAATGAGATAGGACCACGTGCGAAAACATGATAAAAATGCTAAACAGCGTGTTCAACTGTGTTACTACGAAAGAAATAGCACAGATTAGGCTGATCGATTGTCGAGGATTATTAAATAATCAATCAGAATTGTTTTTGACATTAAAAATGTCCAAAAGAGAAAATATATAGAAAACTATCTTATTATTTCTAGAAATAAATTCTATCATTAATTGTAAATAAGTAAATTATGTAAGTTCTATTTCCGAATTCTTTAATAATGATAATAACTTATGTCTGAAATTACTAATTTATGTTGACGTTATGAATCACTTTAAAACGATAAAATGGCAAAAATTTACTTCGTTCGTCGATGTCCTGAATCGCATCGAGCTGTAACAAGATTTACGGTAGTTTATTAGTTAAGTGCTTTCTATAAAAGCACGCTAATGAGATCTCACGCTAGCAAGATTAGTGCATCTCTCTCTCTCTCTCTCTCTCTCTCTCTCTCTCTCTCTCTCTCTCTCTCTTTCTATTTGCAGTTACAATATCTCTAGAACTATTCCAAGAATATTAAATCATTTTAACGAGCTCAACTTTGTCTTCTCAAGATTCCTTATTATAGTTACTCCTTATTATAGTTATACGAAAGAGAAAGAGACAGAGAGAAAAGATCGATTTGATGATATAAATTATATTGTCACGAATCCTTTCATCTTGCGTCTTATAAAATAAACTATCGTGAATATTATCAGCAAATTTCGTACAGTAAGTTCGATAAAATCATCGATCAAATAAATTTCCAACAAGATATCAACATGAAGTTTCGAACATTAACCACTTTAATAAACACGTTAAAACGCAGATACCAAAAGCAAACAAAGAAGAAATGTACGGCGATGGTGCAAGACCAACAACGAATATAAATATGCACCGTGTCGGATCAGCTTTGCCCGATGAAATTTATTTAGTCACGCGTACTCGGTTACTTGAACGTTGCATTGGACGACGACGACGACGTCGTATCAACTTTTGGACAAAGTATAACGGAATATTCTTACGAACGACTTGACTCGGAAGAGAAAGAGAGAGAGAGAGACAGAGAGAGAGAGAGAGAGAGAGAGAGAGAGAGAGAGAGAGAGACAGGAGAAGAGAAGTAAAAAAAGTCAAACGATGACATTTGCATCTTGGAGTATCAGGCCCAGGGCCGGTTTCGGCAAGTCATTCGTATTCAAAAAGTTGACTATGCACCAACAGTCATGAAAGGTTGGGATCTTAAAACCTCGAGCTCCTATCGAAATTGATCTTAAAGATCAACGATGTCTACAGCGTGACATATTTATTAAAAAGTGTATTAATGTCAAAGAAATTCCTTATATAATTGTATAATTTGATTTCCGAATCTACCTGTCCTTCCTGAACTAACAGGTTTACATAAGATCTATTTAATACCATATTTAAAATTCGATTATGTCAGATGGAAATAATTGGATCTACGATGTTATCATTTTGATAGAAAAGAAGTTGAATTTTATCGGTATTCATTTTTAATGGACGGAAGTGTTGAGAGATGAATTACAGATCGAGATTAATGATCATTGATTATCTTTGAGAGTCTTCTTTTCTCGAGCATCTCTATTCTAATAAAAATAAAAAAAAAAAAGAAAAAAGAAGATAGATTTGCGTATTCGTTCGTGAGAACTTGTCAGATCTCTAATTTTATTTCAGATGAGGAAGAAACCAACCAACTCGTGAATGTGAGAACTTGTTACTCAGCATTTTCATCCCCTTTTGCAGAGATTTTTTTCTGAAGTACCGTACATCCTGATGAGATGTCCGTTCGCTTACTGGCGATATATTTTTATAATCGTGTCGAGGTTTTTAGTTCGGTAGTTTTTTTCTTGCGATCCTTAATATATCCAGCGCTTAAAGCAGTCGACGTTTATCTTAAGATAATAAAAACTCATTGCCATTATTTTTTCGATCCTGCTTATGTTCACTGTAAATTCAGAAAAATGCTGAGAGAAATATAACACTAGAATATTATTGCTAATGGTATTATATAAATATTTGTTTATATAATATGAAAACGTTTCTTATTCATATAATTTTGTCAAACTTATAAAATAAATATAGCTACTAATAAGAAAAGAAATATAGGTACCTATTACGTCAACTACGAATGATAAAAACTATTTTCGACGATGACAAACGACTCCGATTTTGGGAATATCCGTTCGATCGATATCGTAGACGTTTGAACGAAGAGGCGAATGTAAAAATGAAAGAAGTAGGATAGGTTGTTAGGTCGATGACGAAAACACTTTTATGACGACAATACTCTCGCGAATAACGGTACATCGAAAATGATTTTGTGGGTCCTCCTGCTCGACTATTTCAGGCTGATAAAGAAGTATGACACGAGCTCACGTGCAAATTAGTTGCAAAGGTGGGCCCTTCTTTTTCTCCTTCTCTTCTTTTTCTTTTATTTCTCTTCTTACTCTCTCGCTCCTTCCTTTTTCTTACCATCCTTTTGGGGATTCCGCCGAGAAAGGATAACGTTACTTCCAGATTCCTTCGCCGCCTCTCGTTACAACGGTCGGCACGATTTTTTTTCAAGCAGCCACGAAGAAAGGGGTGACAGAAAAGAACGCGATGAAAGTTAACCTTCCTTCCTTCTCTTTTCCGATACGCAGAGGAAGTCGTCGTCATCGATCGTTACGATCAACCATCTCCACCTACTTCTCTTCCATAACGTATACACAAGTTCGCATAATCGAGTGGGTGTGTCCGATAAGGAACGAACGAAACAACGACAAATCCATTGACACACATTCGAGGCTGAGGACGACGACTCGACTCAAAATCCAGACAACATAGAATTCCATTCGTGAAGTTTCTTCCGGAGATACTCGTCGAGATTCCTTTTTGCTTTCTCAAGCTTTTATATAATCTCGACGCTTACTCCAAACGATTTGATAATGTAAATATGTCAAATATCTATATATTTAGTTTGCGAGCAATCAATTGATAACTTAGTTACTTAAATGTTTATAAATTTGTTGCTTTTAATTATGAAATACTGTATCGTTTTTGTGTATATACTATGATTTATAGATATTTTAGGAATCCTAGGATAGAATGATTAAATTTTTAGATTTAGTTTAATTAAAAGTAACAAATAGTGGATATATCTGTGTATATTAGGATTATATTAACGAAAATCCCTGATAAGGCATCTTTTCTCACAGGACGGTGAGAACAGCCAGAAGTTATTTTTAGGTATGCCCGATGCGGTTTGTTGAGCGCACGTACTTGGCAAGGATGCTGCATTACGGGTCACAGGACCTGCGCGAGAAACACTTGTAACGAAGGAGCCAATAAGGAAATTCGAACCGGTGTTGATCACGTGGTATGGATCATGTGGGGATTTTATGGAGCGGCAGCTACGGTTAACCACTGATTCGACTACCTTTTGGTATTCCCTTCATTGAATATCAATTACATTTCACCTTATCTTTCTTTCTCTTTTCCTCTATTTTCTTAAACTTGTATATAAAATTAAACTTACTAAAGACCGGTAGAATACATTTCTTTTTTTTATAAACGTTAATATCCGAAATCGATATTATATATATATATATAATTAACGATAATACAATACTATTAAAGAGAGCGTTTAAACAAAATGTTTACTTATGTAGGACACTATTCTAACGCTTTTATGTACAATGAATATTGTTTGTAGTATCGATAAATTGCGATATCGTTGGATAGTTTTTATGAGAAAGAAAGAAAGAAAAAAAGAGATAGAAATAGTCGACCATCATTCACGTATACTCATGTTCGTCCTCCTTTAATGAGACAACTCTTTAAAGAAACTCTTTGCTGTTTCAGGTAAATGAATGAACGAGATTCAAAGATTTATATAGCCGTGTTGTATTCATGATACGTGGTTCGAGTCATGATACGATAATGAATCGCGAGCGAATCTCCAACGATCGAAAGTGATTTTCCTCTTCTCTCAATTGCATCCTCGCCTTCTTTGGGCGTTCAAGTATCAAATTAATCGAGCGTGTAGTGCAAACGAGTACTTGTAACTATCTATATACGAAGTCTATCGAGCGTGAAGTTCGAAAAGATTTCGAATCGAGAATCACGCACACTTAGATGATGCAATCTGCTTATCTAGCTCTTTCAATATAATATATTTTACATTTGTACATTTTTATACCATTTTCTAAAAATTTATTGACATTTTCTTCGCAGCTAGATAATTGTTTTATTTATTTTCATTATTCCTTCCATTATCATGGATCGAGTTTCTTCCTAGTAAATGGACACGTGAAGCAAAAGAAAAATAAGAAAAATGAAAAACACAAGATAAAAAAAACATGATTATTTTGAATTATATAGAAATTAGAAATTGTATAAAAATCATAGCTAAATTTTAAAAGAAAACATTTTTTTATGAAACTGTAATCTTTTCTATAATATTAAATTAACAATTTCTGTATATTAATATTCAACGAATTTTCAATTGGTCAACGGAAAGTAGATATTATTAGCTTATATCGTGGGTTATAGGGATTAATAACGAATACAGAAAAATAAAAAAGAAAGAGTGTAACGCGTAATGTTCTCGCTTGTAGAAGCAAAAGTTATTAAATTCGCAACAAACTGTGGGTACTGTGTAATTTGGAACACGTCGTTCGAAGATAAGGTGTGCCTAAGTCAAGCCGATCGACTGGATGAATATAAATTTTGGTATAAAAGACCTTGGCCTAGAGGATCCACTCACCGAAAAAAAATTCTTTCCTCTATCTCCCTCCTTTATTCTCGATACCATCATCGATCTTCGATCTTGAACTTGATCTTACCCGATCTCCCCTCTCTTATCTGTCTATCTTTCTCCTTCTCTCTCTCTCTCTCTCTTTCTCTCTCTCTTTTACCTTACCAACTTCGTATACCAGTTCGTGCGAAGTCAATAAATATAGTGGCTTACGTAGGCAGAAGGAATTTATTTCAAGACGGTCATTATCCCTTCTATTAGTTTCTTCAGGCGATGTTTTGTACATTTAGAAAAAGATCGTTGACTTTTGTTAAGCGAAATATAGGTTCGGACTTGCCGTTAAACTTACGACCCTTTCCTTCCTCCATTTCTACATTCTCTCATACGTTTCGTTTTCTTATTCACAATTCAACCCTTCGATTTCTTCGATTTCTGTGAGAGCGGAAAAAAAGAGAGAAAGAGAGAAAGAGAGCGTTAAAAGCCCGATCCATACTCAATTACCGCTGTTATTTACGAATATTCTTATATCATTTCTCTACGATAAGCAGACGGGCTTTTATATCAGATATTATTATGGGATCGTAATTAAATGAAAGGCTATTATGACTTGACGCGACTCAAAGAAAAGTTTTTCTCTTTTTCGTTTACGAACTTTAGTACCCAAAAAAATAGATATATAAAGATAGTTTTATCTCTTCTCTTTTTTATTTGTTAATAATTTTTTATCGATGTTAAACGTAATTCATTTTATAATATACTATACTAATATACTATATCAATATACTATAATATAAAATATTAATTGTGATGTAAGAATTAACAAAAACGTTTGATATTATAGATCAGCACACGTACATTGAAAAAAAGAAACGAAACTCGTTAAATATTCTATTATCGTTGGCACGGCATATTAGAATGGACTAGGAGCAACCTTGACAGCAAATATTATCCTTGTGTCCTTTTAACTCATCGGACATGTTAGAATTAATAAAAATAAATTAATGATTCTCTCGAAAGAATTAATAATGAGTCACACATTTTGTTGAACGAATAATAGTATCTTATTTAAATATAAAATAAGTACCAAAAATAAACGCAGATCGAAACAATATTGAGCATCTATAAAGCAATATATCGACCTTGAGGATACAGCTTTTCGATTCTCTCTTTCTTAGTGAGACCAATGAACTTGAAAATTGTAAGATCTAATTCCATGCTTCGTGCTTTATTAATTATACTTATTTACCTGAAATGTAGTATTCATGTTATTTTCTTTCTTGAGATCTTCTCGACGATTATCGTCGACCGGAAACGATCTGATCTAATGCGCGTTAAAAAGTCTAAATGGAAAGAAACATTTCAACGTTAATGACATTGTTCGTACAGTGTGATTCGTTCTAAAGGTATATCTAATACGTCTACGTTTGAATTTTTTCTTTCACGCTTCTTCATCATTCACCATTTCCGCTACCATCTTCTCTTATCTTTTTTTTCTACATCTACATACTTCTGTAAGTTTTCTTTCAAACATTTATACTAACCTTGAAAATGATGATTTTAATTTCTTTTCTTCAGAGAAAAATAATAAAAATATATACATATAAATAAACAATTGAATTCAAAATCATTAATTTTAAAACAGCAAATATCTATAGTTACATTTCTAACTCTTTTATGCATATATGGTTTCAGGAAATATTACTATTTAAATAAGGATATTAGTTTCCGTTTAAAATTAATTTTTCTAAATTTATCACATTATTCGCTTTTAATACAAAGATTATGGTTTATAGGGATCACTGCTGCTACCTATCCATAAAATAAGTTCGTTTCTGTATCCTGTTCAACGAACGGTAAAACACGAAATGATTGATCAAATAGACAGTAAACTATGCTGCCATCTTTCCGAAGATAGTTTCATCTTTTATCAAGAATTAAATCTTCTTTTTCTTTCATGTCGATATTACAGAATTTGTTTTTATCTCAATTTCTTTATCACATAAAAATACATATATATTATAGTCAAATATACAAAATGCATATATTTTTTCTTTCTATGAACTAATTAATACAATATAAAAAGGTTTATTATATACTTTTTATCGTTGCTAAAACAGAAAATTATTTTATAGACTATTTTCTCCGTATTTACTTAAGAACTTAGATCACTTTGTTTAGTCTTCTAAGAAAGTTATTTAATTACAAAAGATATTGAAATATTTTTATAATTAACTATAAGTTTAAAACAGATAAAAAGTGAGAATAAAAAAATTAAAATTTGCAACCAAGGATCTAAAAATTTAGCGATAAATATATCTTCAGAAAGACTAGCATGTAACTATTGAAATTACCTCGTCCTTTAAGCGATACGCGAAGAAAACGTGAAAGATATAAATGCAAATTTTACGATCTTGCGGTTGGCGCAAGTAGAAATTACTGGAAAAATATTTTCCTGTTTGATTTCTCTAAAGACAGAACAACATTCTTTAAAATCTATAATATGGTTTAAACATTTATCCGTTTGATAAAGACGACGATCTTCCAAACTTTATAAGCAACGCAATAAAATACAATTTTTATCTAACATAGAAAACAATTCCTTTTATTGATATACTTTTCTTTACATATTACACAACTTCTTGAAGTTTACTTTTAAAAAAATAATGGTGCCATTATTTTTATCTCGACACTTCTCATACTGTTGCAAGGCATTATTAAATATAAAAGTTTTATTTGGTCAATATGTCCGCATCGCTCTGCGAATTATATAACAATTTACATATGTTTCTTGGAATTATACGAATAATTATCTACAAATGTGAAATAAGTTTACATAACTACATACACACATTTACGTGTATATCTATAACCTTGGCTGATTTCAATTGATGTGGATAGCCTTTCCGATATAATTTCTTTTTTATTAATGTTACGTATTTACTCTCCTTTTATTCTCTCCTTATATCCAATAAATATTATAAATAACGATAAAAATTGGTAAAATCGAACAATTTCTTTATAAAATAACTTTTATTTTAATAAGTAAAAAAGCAAAAAGAACGAAGGTTATACAAGTTGATATTTATAAGTGGACGATCTAAAAAGATACGTGTAATGTTTATTCGCGTTCAAGAACATCCAATACATATATACGTCGTCCTTGTGATTGCGTTTACCTGCCACACATAGTAAAGAAGAACGCAAGAAGAATTTAAATGAACTTGAATTAACTCAACATAGAACATCGACCCAACCGTGGAATCGCTACTACAGTTTACTTTACAAGGAAGTAACTCAGTAAAATTTAATTCGAAGAATTATTGCTTAACGATAATTTTAACATTATAAATCAAAAATATAAATAAAACAGAAGCGTCATTATAAAAATATTTATAAAAATAATTGATACATAAATACTTCGTCTTAGTAATAATATAATCTTTTCCTCGTTAAATTTAAAAAAAGAAGTTTGTAACGAAACATCTCGTGTTAACCAGGTCAATGGACCATTATTATGACTCTTTACTATGCTATTATCATTTCGAGAATTATTAAACTAACAAATATATACATACATATATATACATATATATATATATATATATATATATATATATGCAATATATACCTGGTCTGAAACACTTAATATCGTTACATTATTAAGTGATAGCATTTTACTTTCGTATTAACTAGTGATTTTTGACATAATTATACAAAAGATAAATTATTTATAGATACTTGATTTATATTTGAATGATATGCGAAATTTATAAGGAAAGATATAAATTAAAGTATAGAAATCATGTTAAAGGCTGAAACGTGTTTACTTGTTTTATTAACGCGAATTGCGAGAAAAATATCGTTTCTCAGTATGTGGTTTGTTCATAATATAAATCTCATTGAAAAACAAAAACCTGAATAAAAAATAAACCTTTATCGTGTTATCGTTAAATGGGATTATAATAAATATTTCTTTATAAATATTCTCATGTATAAATTAAACTATTCCAATCACCCATGTGAAAAGAAAAGGAAATGTAGTGAATAAGTAAGAACCGGAAATATCCAGAATTTACAAAAGCACGGAGGCGTGGAAAGGGAGCAATTTGACGAAATCAACGATGATCCTCGTTTCCGTCAGACACGACGGACGATGACAATAATGACAATGACGACGATAACGAAAACGACGACGCATGCGTAACGTTTAAATACTCGTCGCGTCCAGATGTTGAAGCACGCGGAAGAGAGGTGCGCGTCAATCGAGAAAAGCTATAGATTCGATCGGTCTGCCGAACAGGTAGATCGCACAAAGTACAGATCTTCGCTAAAGATTTCGAGTTTCGTGACGTTCAAGAATAACAATTATTGAAATCTTTTTTTCTTCGATTTTTTCTTTTTTTTATTTGAGGCCATCTAATACCCGTTTTGTGACTTTTAAGAGAAGAACAAAACAGATCTAGAAGAGGAACTATCGGTATAGTTATGGTTCTGTAAAACCAGACGAGTTTCATGGAGTATTTGCAATTCTCAGAGATCGGTGGGAAAGAATCAGTGATAAATCGCTAAACTATCTACATTTTATAATTTCGGCAAGTATATACATATATAGAAATATATTTAGTTTCGATCAGCAAAATTTGTCGTAGTTTCTTATTGACCATAATTCATTACATGTTATCAATTAAAATCAAATTTAATTCATAACTTAGTTAAATTAAAATAATATCGATAAAATTCGTTTTGCTCTCATTAATCATTTACCACCTGCTTTAAGCACAGTTAAACGTAGTTTACCGAGTGTGTCGATCTTAAGACGCGCAAATTGTTCCATACAAATTGGTTAATTAGAATTGTTTCCTTTGTCGGACAATTAAAACCTCCGCTTTAGTCGTTAGTACAGTAATCCTAACATTGGCG
This sequence comes from Vespula pensylvanica, assembly GCF_014466175.1. Classification (NCBI taxonomy): domain Eukaryota; kingdom Metazoa; phylum Arthropoda; class Insecta; order Hymenoptera; family Vespidae; genus Vespula; species Vespula pensylvanica. The sequence goes on along the minus strand of NC_057692.1, from coordinate 6,700,059 downwards.
ATTATTTTTCAAGGCACGATTAAAAATCCTTTCCACTGCGTAGTTGAAGAAGATCATTAACAGTCGGTGATGCTTCTTTATCGTCGATTCTATCACGGTTCAACAACGAGCTACGGCTGACACTGAATGTCGTCGTAACGTTAGGAAAGAAGAAAAAAAATAATCATCCTATTCATTTACAAAGGGCAACGTAACGAATGTAATCGACTAACAAACATGACTGGGATCAGCTTTGAAAAAGTAATTAAGGGAAGAATTCCTCTCTTAAAATGGTTACCTCTCTACAGAGGCAAAGATGCGCTCGGTGACCTCGTTGCTGGTCTCACAGTCGGACTGACCTTGATACCTCAGGTACTTTCAAAAGCATGTTTATGTTTTAAAGTTACGTGAACGATGTATACATAGTCAAATGATTTAACATGTACTTTGTTTTTTGGATTTAATCATTACTAATTAGGCGATAGCCTATGCAGGATTGGCTGGCTTAAGTCCGCAGTATGGCCTTTACAGTGCGTTAATAGGAAGCTTCGTTTATATCGTTTTTGGTACTTGTAAAGAGGTCAATATCGGTCCCACCGCTCTAATATCCTTGCTGACGTTCACTTATGCGAGGTAAGAATGTAAAAACACTTTTCTTTCAAAAAACCTTCTCATTCGATCCACTATTATTTCTATAATATACTGTTCGAGAACAAAAAAAAAACACGTACTAATACTACATCAGACAGAAAGATATCTACAACGTAAAGGATAGATAAATGAAAGCATACGAGAATTGTTTGCTTAAATTAAGTATCCTAAAAAATGCATTTACTTTCTTACCTTTCAACTTTGTAAATGAATCGTTGATCCTAATAGATATTTCTCGTTGATCTTAATAAAATATTTCACGATAATTAAAATACATCACTATATCGAAAAGTATAAGAATTATTATTTTTCAGGGGAATTCCAGAGTATGCAATTCTTCTCTGTTTTCTATCAGGTTGTGTAACCATTATCTTTGGTATTCTGCGGTTAGGATTCTTAGTAGAATTCGTGTCGATACCTGTTGTTGCTGGGTTTACATCTGCAACGAGTCTGATAATCGCTTGCAGTCAAATCAAAGGTCTGTTGGGCTTGAAAATACACGCCGAAAGTTTCTTGGATATATGGAAGGAATTGTATAATAATATCGGCCAAACGAGACTGCCAGATCTTATTCTGTCTTGCTGCTGCATTTTCGTTCTGCTACTTTTAAAAGTTTGTATATATTATCAACAAGTATACATTCATAGATTGTACTTACATATGTTCTAACACAATCGTATATGTATACAATCGATGTTTGTGCGAGCTATTTAAAAAAAGATTCTGTTGTTTGGTATTTACATACGAAAAGAACTTGAATCAATGAATCCGACAAATGGTTGTTGACGCCATCATTCACGACGGCACTCAATTGTAAAGTTACTTTTATATTGCGTCTACTTCGAAGATCTTATTCCTAACTTTTTATTGCAGATTCTTAAGGATATCAAGTTTCGAAATCAATTCCTGAAAACGTTCTTTTGGTTCCTAGGAACAGGCAGAAATGCTCTTGTTGTTCTCCTTTGTGCAGTAGCTTCATATATTTTTGAAATTCGGGACGGAGCTCCTTTCCTTCTTACAGGACATATCAATGCTGGCTTACCACGAGTGGAATCCCCATCCTTCACGATAACCGTTAGAAATGAAACTCAGACTTTCCTCAATATTTGTAAACATTTTGGCTCTGGTATTATTGTTGTGCCATTGATCTCTATTATCGGGAACGTTGCCATTGCCAAGGCCTTCTGTAAGCTTTTAACATACTATTTTTTGTTTATTCTTTCTTCTTTATAAATTTAAATAGAAACATGTTTCATTCTTCAACGTGTTTACATAGACTTTTTTTTTAGCACGCGGACAAACTCTGGATGCCACGCAAGAGATGTTAACTTTAGGATTGTGTAATGTAATCGGTTCATTTTTCCAATCCATGCCAATTACTGGTTCTTTCTCAAGAAGTGCTGTAAACAATGCCTCAGGTGTAAGAACTCCATTAGGTGGACTTTATACAGGTACGTTTTTGAAGTTTCGGCGATCTAATAGATAATATATTTTTTATATTAATCGATCGACATCGATTCTAGGTATTCTGGTCATACTTGCCCTAAGTTTATTGACACCGTATTTTTATTACATACCTAAAGCTACTTTAAGTTCGGTTATAATAAGTGCGGTCATATTTATGATAGAAATAAATATAATACGGCCGATGTGGAGAAGCAGTAGTAAGTATAACAATTTGATCCATGATAATTGTTAATTAAGGATTAATATAAATATGTTCTTATTATATATACACACATACACGTATACATATATACATATAGAACATATTACATACATTTATTAAATCCTTATTTGTTTTTAAAGAAAGAGATCTTATTCCGGCTTTCATCACATTTTTCGCATGCTTGTTCGCTGGTGTTGAACTAGGAATTTTGATAGGCATCGCGATCGATCTACTTATATTAATTTATTTCAATGCACGACCAACCATGTACATTGAATATAGAAATGTAAGTAAACAAGAATGATTATGAATAATATATAAGCTCATAAAATATACAGTAGGGGGGACTTAATTATTTGCACGGTATGTACATATTCCTATTGTAGGCATACTCATAAACTCATATATTCATATACTCAATATTCATATATATATATTTTTTTCTTTTTTTTTTTTTTGTAGAATCCCATAGCGAATTACGTTCTCGTTCGTCCTAGTGCTGGACTTCTATTTCCCGCTGTTGATTACCTGAGGATATACTTGACTGAAACGTTGAATGATGATAAATATAAAAAATCATTAAAACATTCAAAAAACTTAAAATATATTGTACTGGATTGTGGATATATCGATAAAATCGATTTTACTGCAGCACAGGTACATTAATAGAATATACTTTCTATTTTTATTTATTTATTTTTTTTCATAAATTGAGTTTATCCTTTTTTTTTAAGGGCATTAGTACTCTGATCAAAGATTTCAAAGATAATGATCGCTTCTTAATATTGTTACGACCAACTGTAGAAATTTTACAAAGTATACAATCTCTTATCAATGAATCGATCGTTACTGCTAAAACAGACGTGGAGTTGTTAACCATTTTAAAAGAATTCAATGAAATGAAATGCATAGATTCAGAAAGCTATGCCATACCTGATGATTTTAAAAGAAAGACTGTCGTCGATATGAGGGACGAATTTGCAAGTACAAATTTGTGATTTATTTTTTATCAATCCATCGATAATAATAAATACGACACCGCTAAGTATTATTCCTCGCATAATCTCCAACAGGCTTGTTTTATAAACATAATAATGAATACTATTAAAGAATACAGGTGTAATACAATATCTTACAATCAATAATTTTATTTTTTCATTACAAAATGTGTACGGTGTATAAACTATATAATAATTAATAACAATGTTTCATATAAACCAAAAGAAAAACTTAATGATTAGAAATACTCATTTGTATATTACTTTATAACAAAGTTTTTATACGTTAAATATAATAGAACTTTTTTGTTATTTTTAATCTATTTAATTAAGTTAATAATTGTGAGCACAACGAAAAATGAAAACATTTTTAAGATACAGTATTTTATAACATAAAGTCATGTTTTTACTACAAAAATATAGGACCTTGCAGAAAATACTGTTACAAAAGAAATCTTTGTTTATATTTTAATAAAAATTTTGAAAAAAGTTATTCACAAATATATAAAATGATTTTTTTATTATTAATCACAAGACATATCTTACTGCAAAGTCGTGATAAACATATTACTAAAGTCTTATGTAGAATAGAATACTGATAATAAAAAATTGTATACTATACCAATTATTTGAAAGTAAATAATTATATCATTATGCTTTATAGTTTGGATGGCTCTGTTGTTTGATTGCCTTTTTTCCACAATCAGATTTTGCATTAGACATATATTCTTTAGAAATATAAGAGCGTTCATTATATTTCTTATATGGGAAATCATAATTCGGACCTGATTCTTTTCTCCTACTATACTTTGTTTGAGGCTTTACAGTATTAATATTTATAGGCAAACCACCTTCATAATTCATACATGCTCTTGGTGATATTATTGGAAGATTAGTAATTTCTTTATCACTTAAAAACTCACAATCCTTTTTTTCTTGCTTAGAATCTGGATAACATTAAAAAATTAAAGCTTTGCAAGAATAATAAAGATTTCATTATTAATACAACATATATTTCTAAGATTAGATATGTGTTCTTTTTAAAAATTTATGGATACTTTTTTATTTACCTATCTTTTCCTGCATAATAACTCCTTGTGTCTGTAAATTAATACCGTATGTTTCATTACTATGTGAACTTCTATCATTATACCAAGAATTAGACATAGGCCTCCCATTTCTTTGCAAGTTTTGTTCATAAGAAGTTTCTGCCTGCATAGAAGTAGGTATTGATCTTGCTATAGCAGGATTCTTGTACATCATATCATTTGATGGTGAATGATTACAACATAAATTACAATTACATAGATGAGAATTTGGTAATAATGATACTGGATAAGTATTAGGTAAATTCCAATTTTGTGAATGTGGTAAATAATGCTCATTCCTACATACAAAGCAAGAATTCATAAAATATGAATAACTCATCCCATATCTATGTAAGTTAAATTGCTCTTCTTGAGCTGTCATAGGATGTACACAAAAACCTGGCTGTGGTCTAATCATATTTGGATTACTACAAGGTACTATGTTAGGCATCTGATATTGTAACATGTTTGTATTTTTTGTACTTGTGTGTAAAACGTTTGGATTTGACATAGAACTTGTATTCAGTGAATTATTCTGCATAATTGGTATATTGTCATATCGATTTAAATGTATTGCATTTGCATCAGAATGGGATACATTAGAATTATATTTGGATAGAGTGGTATTTACAGGACAACCTGTAATAAATTGATTAGGGATGGAATGAATATAGTTTTGGTGTGAAGGTGTCTGTTGTTGATAGATATTTTCTTGTGAATGCTCATAAGCATACCAAGTATTATTAGAAGATATATTATCAAATTGTCTATTACTATCACAGAAGTCATTGTGAACACTTTCCTTAATATTTGATTGCAAATTGGACAAATCTTGTAAGGATGGATTAGTATATATCGGTTTTTGTTCTATGCATTCATTAATGGAGTGTTTATTTGGCAAATTTGGTATAATACTTTCATTAGTTTCTTCTACTTCTTTAAAAAATGCATTTATTTTTTTATTTACTGTATTAAACACTAATTTGTCATTGATACATTCGTCAATACATTGCTCTTTCAGGATTGGTATTTCTATAGCTTGCTCACCTTTTAATATCGTATTCTGTGCTATATTCTCATATTTATTATCTGCATGAGAAGTTATTACTTTTTTACTTGGACCAGAATGTTTTTCCTGTACATTAGATAATTGTGCAGTTGTTTGCAATTGTACTAAACTAGATGAATTTGAATCATTCTTTTTCTCCTTAACTGTACATTGTGTAGTTTTTGATGAATTATTATATACTTTTGATATAGACTTATTTTCTGCTTTCTTGTATGAATAACACGCACGATTAAGTTTAGTTTGTTTATTGATATTATTTGAAGGAGTAGTTTTCTCTTCACTTTCTTTAACATTTTTATTAGTATATCTTGATATAGATTCTGAAGAAGGTTTTATATTAGATTCTTTTTTTGACTGTAAATTACATTTACTTTTCAATTCTTTGGAGGTATTTAAAATAGATTGATTTGGTTGATAATCTTTTTTATCTTGAAACTTTTTACTTATTACTACTGGCTCATTTTTAAGTGAATTCTTTATACCATTTTTGAATTTAATGTCAATGTTTTGTTTTGAAATTTCGTTTTTAGATTTATTAGGAACATTTATAAAAGCACTCTTATTTCGTACTACCTTTTGTATTTCTTTTTCTTTAAGGGGCTGCTCAATCTGATGTTCATCTGTTTTCTGAGATTTGCAGGCAACATTAGAAGTCTTTGATAAATTAGTGGCACGTGTATCCTTTTTAGTAATATATGTCTTATCTAGATTTTTTGAATTAATTGAAGAATGTTTTTCTTGACTTAAACTAATGTTATTACTTCTTACTTCTTGATCGTCATCTAATAAAGTATATATAAAATAAGATATTTATATTACATTTATTTTTACTATTGAAATCATAATAAAAATTTTTATATAAAAATAAATTATTTTGGTTACCTTTTATTAATAATGTCGTCGTCTCTATATCAGATTTTGAGTTAGATTGTTTTATAGTATTCAATTTATCATTATTATTCTTATCGTGAACATTTGTTTGATTTATTTTATTTATTTTGTCTTGTACTTCCAATGAAACAAGAAGATTACACTCAGGAGTGTTTCTAATTATTAGAACATACAAATGTACACAATTTGATCAATATGTGAAATTTTTACTAATTGTATGATGAACTTACTGTTTTGTATCCTCTGATGCAATACATAATGCATTGCACTTGTCCTTTTTTTGTTCCTCTAACCTAAGCTGTATTTCCAATTGTTCTGTGATTAAACTATCATTTGTAGCCATATCCATTGTTTCTTCTTTCTTTAATTCTTTTAGAACTAATGTTTGTTTATTTAAATGTGAAGAATTTATTTTCTTTTTTAATTGTAAAGTAGATATTATATTTTTTGATACAACTGATCTTTCAGTTATGTCACTTTCAATGTCAGAATCACATTTATTGTCATGTTTTGTTAAAACAATATTGGTCGAGTTTGCTAGTTCTAAATTATTATTTATAGAAGTACGAACGAACTTAACCGTCTCAAAATCTTCTCTTAAATTGTTTATGCTTTTCTTAAGTGTTCTTGATTTTACACTGTAATGCAATAAAATTTTATAATTTTGTACATATATTTCTTTTACATATATTTTTAAAAACATTTTACATCATATGTTAAAAAAACCCAACAATTACACAAAAATTAAATTTGACAAAATAATTAAACAGAACAAAATTATAATGCATCCAAATACTTGAAAAATAAAAAAATTGAACATACTGGCCTGGTAAAAGTGTATTATTTTTTAGCCACTGCATATTATGTAACTTGCTAATTACAGTTACTTGCTGTGTTTTAGATGTATTTTGTAAAGTTCTATTTTGAGATTCCATTTTACCTGTTGTATGGACGATTTATGACAATATTGGTTATAATTCCTAACAAATACAACCAATAAGAGAATCAGTTTAAGTTAGTTTTACATAAAATTAACATCTACAGAGTTATTTATAATATAAGAATAATACATAATAACACAAGATAAAGAAATATAAACAAAATGTAAAATGAAAACACTTTAGGTCAAACAAAATATACACATGACAATATCTTCGACATAAAAGGTGAAAATTCGTATTGATATCAACGGATATTCAGTTTGTATTACAAGATATTATTATATATACTCATTAATACATAAATTAATAATACGAAAATGATACAAATAATATACACCATAATAACAATTAATAATAATAAAGTAATATAAATTAAAACGGTAAAGTGCGTCATATGTCAAGATAATGAAAAATACGACGTAATATGATAATGTTTCACTCATATTTTTGAATTATACGAATGAAATAACCAATAGTATCTTTTGTTCTTACCATTTAATACTGGACCATCGAACACGCTTATTATTTAGAAGTTTTCAATAACGAAATTCTTTATTCTTACGTTTTGAAATTCTAAAGATCGGATGCTGTACAACGTTGAGACGCCATTACTTTTGTTACTCTCTGCTTACTTCGCTGATACCGACTAACACGTAAATTCAAACTCACTCATATATCGAAGAATTTATACAGTACGAAAGGAACGTTATTTCTTTTAACGTATATAATAAGTTAAAATTTTAATTCTTTATAGAAAGTTAACATTTAACGACTCGAACACGACAACTGATCTTCGCTTACTGTTTGAAATATGAACGATTGAGAAATTTCAAACTACGATTCATTCATTGGTCGCAGCTGATCACAGGTCTGTCCAATTATATTGAAGATTAATTTCATTGAATGAATGAATTATAGATCTAAGATGTAAATTAAAAATATCAACCGCTAAAATGCGAATAAAAATAATAATGTAGGATTTAACTAATTTATTTACTAATTAATATCCAGTCAAAAAATGTAATATCAAATGTATCATAGTAATTTGAAATAGTGAAAGAAATTTTAAAAGATTATCGTCCATCGATAAATTTCGATTGTAGTGCCATCTGTGCGAAAGTTCTGAACTGCAAACATACTAAGAAACATATATAGTGCAACGTGCTAAGAACAGTGACGTTCAGTTCATAACCTGCAATAACGAAGTACCGGATTTTGATATTTATTTCGTTCTAGTTGGCATTTATCATTGATGTGATATTTATGGGTTTAAATTTTTGAATTAAGGAAAGGTATCTACTTTTAAAAGATTAGTTTTTATTCGATTTGAAATAATTATTGCCTTTATAGGTTATAATATATTAGGTGTGTTTAATCGTGTAACCTAACATGTGCGTGTTTATGTATGCCGAAGCGTGAAATATTTTAAATAAATATGTGATACATTCCATAACACTTATTTATATCGATTTTATTAATATATAAACAAATATAAAACATTTAATGTACTCTAGCAAAGGTTTTTTGCGAACAAAAAAAGAATTTGAATTTTTATCAAGAATCAACCACATGATCTACCATTTCAAGGTGTTTGTATTCGTAGTATATACATACGTCGTTTCGATGCGGTTTACTTTTGATTGTGTAATGGAAAGGGTCAAATAGTCGTGGCCCTTCAATAAACGATGGACACGATCGACTGTCAACGTGATATATCACGCGGTATTTGTGAAGACAATCTCTTTGCTGATTGGTAGAACGAGAAAAATACATCTGCGTTCGATTTGGTGATTCCAGTGCAAAAGAAAATCAACATACAAGTAAGTATGACAGAATTATGAAATTCATAGTAACTAACTGTGTAATTATATTTAAAAAGAAACATTCAAGGCCGTTGTTTCTTTAGTTAATCGTTCGTTTTTTTGTCCGCTTTAAATGATTACGATTTTCTCTGCGTTGCCGCGTATTCTATTATCTTATCCAATAAGAATAAGTCACTATTGTATACGCTTGAATGAATGGATATCGAAGCTAGTGGCGCGAAAACTGTACCTATTTGATTTCTTTTTTATCAGAAAGAAACAAAATTATACCGGGCAGTAGATCGCTCCGAATTATTTTAAATAGTTCACTTATCAATTAACACAGTCGTTGATTTTATTTAAGGAAGGTACGCGATAAAATATAAACTTAATTATTTGCAGGAATATCTGTAAAATTATGTCGAATTATTTGAAGAAAATATTTCATTTTTACCAGAATACTGTCATGGTAATCGACAATTTATAAACTGTTGCCATAAGAAATTTTTGTCCTTGTAGAGCATAGAAAAGTAACTGCAAGAGACGGTAAAAAGAGGTTTAAAGAAATAGCAAAAACCATAATCCGATCACCTTCGAAGTGCAACAACATTACGTAGTATTTTGCTATGTTTCGAAGCGTACTCATATCCATACTAAGTACATACATTTAGTTTAACATATAAAAAAATAAAGAAGCAAAGAAACGTAACGTTCAACGACTGGTGACTAACGCCAGCCAACTATTTATACAGATTTATTTGTCCCAATACTTTCGCACGTAACCGTATTCCCGAGAAGCATACCCTCTCACGTTTATTCATTGTGTATCAACGTATGGCTGAAAAAGCAAGGAAGGTTAATAGCCAACTTTTCCTCCGACCATACGCGAGTTTCGCTTCTCTCCTCCTTCGTACTATATAAGCGATCAACAAGCCGCGGATAACTTTCAGTGAGTGACACGCGGTATAGCGTTCTCGATACGAGCGTTTCTTTCAACAAGATTTTACCGTTATTGTGCAAACACAAAGAGAGAGAGAGGGAGAGATAGAGGGAAATATTGGAAGTGTTTGAACAGTTTAAGCTATTTCAGTGATATTGAATTCGATCGATACATCGATTACTGTTCTTATGGATCACTTTTCTTTCGAGTTTAAAGATCCGATTTCATGCGCGAAAATATTGATTTTCCCTCGAAGGAAATCAACCGGTACTTTGCGATCGAGTAACGAAGAGGTCAAAGAACGCACTTGTTTTTCTTGAATTCAAATTACGATCGGATATGTAGTGTTACGTAGGATCTCTTGAGTGAATTCACGTGAAAGGGCAGGTGCACGAATAGATCTTTTTCTGTGGTACTCAGCAGCACGGAAGATAACGTTGCCTCGTCACATTATCGACGCTTCTACTACTAGATCGCTGTCCAAAACTCGTAAGTTTATTTTTGGAGCAAGCAAAAAAAAGAAAAGGTCAATTAGTATATCAGGATCGTTGCTTTTTTTGCCTCGTTTGTTCGTTTTTTTAAAGAACAAAATTGAGAAAGAAAAAGGAACAGAAAATAACGAACGAATACGCTGATTCGATAATTATATTGTACTTATAAAATGGCATAATTATTTCAAATAATAATACAAAAATTTTTGTTCATGAGTTTGCTTTAACTAGTACTTGCACGCACTAATGAAATTCTAATGAGAGACCTTAGCGAATAAAAATAACGATGAGATTCGTTAATAATGATTGATAATTATATACTCTGTTTTATAACTAACTGATCATTAAAGAAAATCATGTAAAACGGAATTATCTCAGACATGCGCGAAATTTGAAATGGAATTATATAAAATATGTGAACATCAACTTGCGATTCGATAAATAGTACTGATAAGATTTATCAATAATAATAATTTATCGATGTAAATTCGATTAATTTCCGGCTTCAATAACGAATTATACGAAATTAAAGCTAAAAATTTATCATTACGATCCAAATGATAAGATACTGATAGTTTATCAAACGTTCGATAATAGTAGTTTATCTACGATATTTAAATTCATCCGATACCAAGTACCGACATGTACTAGCATGTAAATTTCAACTACAATTTTTGGAATAAGAGGAAAAAAAAAGAAAAAAAATATTAATGAATTTCCGTCAACGTGTATATATGTTCTTTAAATGTATAACGATAAGGTAAAACCTATCAAACTGGTTTCACGATTCGACCTAATGAACTTTGCTTTTTGATAAATCCAAACGTCGATATTTTATTCACAAAATTTTCTATTTTATACATGTATCATTTTTTATTTCTGACACATCGAAATCTATTTTAATGACTTTAGCGTTAAAGCAAGTCATCGAAAAAGATTATAAGCAAGTGGAAAAAATAGAAACAGAAAGTGAGAAAAACATATGAAGTAATATATCTGGATGATTAAGTTATCAAATTTGTTTCTATACCTTTTACGTTTCTATACCTATATATATATAATGAGGATATTCTTTATTGTATCTTATCTATAAAATATTCGAAAAAGGCCAGAAATTCTTTCAAAGCAAAAAGAAAAAATAACAAGGATCTTTTATCAATATAGTCGTTAAAATGAAATAAAAATATTATGATAAAATGTGTTTTTTCGTTTGCCTATTGTAATCATATACTTGTTTATCCTTATTAGTATGCCTTTACATATAATAAATACAGATGTATGCGTCCTCTAATCACTTTTAATATGCATATATTCCGATCTTCTACATAACGAGAAACATATGTATTTATTTCAAGGTTCTTCTCAATTGTAAAATTATATAAACGATGAATGAAGATGAATGAAACTTACCAAGGAAATAGTTTTACATATGTAAAAAATATTCATAGATTTTACATAATTTATTCTCTTTTTTATTTTCTTTTTTTTTATAACAATAACATTCGATAAAAAGCTCATAATTTTGTTCTAGTGTTTCATAATTTTCATCGTTGTTACCGATGATTCCGATAATATTTTTATGTTACATTTCTTATAATTTACTTTAATGTTTGAACATTTCTTGGTGTTGTATATAATATAATATTATATAATATAATAAATAATTTTCTTTCCAAAGGTAATATGGAGGTCAATACGGTAGAAGTTCAAGAGGAGTGGAAAAGTAAATCTCATGGGAAATTTTTTCGGAAATTAGTGAAGAAACGAATACCGATTTTGAAATGGTTGCCTAATTATGATTCGGAAAAATTTTTCAATGATGCGATCGCTGGTGTCACTGTTGGACTCACCGTGATGCCACAAGGATTAGCTTATGCGACTCTAGCCGGTTTGGAACCTCAGGTACGAAAGAATGGATGTCATCCTTTGTTGTTTCTCGTCACGCCTTTCTAACTCACGCTAATGAAATTTCTCCTTTTGATTATGTGTCAACTCGAATGTTTATATATTTTCACAATGGAAAGTTGATATATATATATATATATATATATATATATATATATGTATGTATGTATATATGTACGTATGTATGTATGTATGTATGTATGTATGTATGTATGTATATGGTATCTCACACAATTGGAACAGGTACTATATCTCTTAAATGTTTGAAAATAGAAAAAATGTTATAGATCAAAGTTAAATGGTATCAGACGGTGCATAATATGCAAATTTTTTTTTAATGGAAACCTATATTCTTGACTCCATCAGTTGAAGCAGTTTTTTTATGCTTTACGTAAAAGTATTAACATGCTTATGCTCTAAGCTTATACGTTAAGAAATTATCGTAGCTAAATTTTTCTGATTTATTATCGATAAGTTTTTTGGTATATTTATGTTACAACAAATATTTGAACGGTCCAAAAATGCAGTTTAAGCACTTTTCCATTACTTCTTAACGTTGCATAAGACATTCCTAATAGTCCTTTTCGTAATTCTTGTTATTTCTTGCCGAATGCGTTGTTTAAAGTTTTCAATATTAATAATTAAAACGACTCACTAAATTATCGCATGCGAGTAATAAATATTTATTAATGAAAATCTTCTTATATTAATATTAGTACTTAATATTAGCAGCTGGTTCATATTTACGAACATTGCAATGGAACATAACGTAAGTACTCTAGAACATTTGCTGATAGATAGAAATAATTAAAAAAATTTTTAGCTTAATGATTACTTTCTAATGTATAAATTTACGGTATAAGTATGTTAATACTTTTATGTAGAGCATAAAAACTGCATCAAGTGATGCAGTCTTAAAAACATAGATTTCCATTTAAAAAAAAAGAACAGTTGCATTTTTTTGATGCACCAATTCACAAAAGTGTATAAAATTATTTTACACTTATATAATCTGATACCATTTAACTTTGATCAATAACATTTTTTATTATTTTTAACTTCAGGAGATGCAGCCTGTTCCAGTTGCGTGGAACATCCTATATACCTATGTATATATTTCATTACTCTGATGTAAAATTTTATGCTTTACGAACAATAATATTTCATATTATATAAAAAATTTCTTAGATATCACCAACTTCATCCGCAACGATAGATCCGATCGTTTTAAAGTGCCAAACCATAGTATGATATATGCGGTGAAAGTGTATGTATTACGTGTACCTAGTACAAGAAATTCTAAGCATTTATTTATGAGATATTATGTTGATATTCTAGATAATTTCTAAACGAATCAATTACATATCTTCGAAATTCATAGCATATCCTGAAACGTTTGTTATAATATAATAGATGTTATTTACATAATAAAGGTCGAATTAATAATACACTTTCAATATGCGTAGTAATATATTTGATTAACCAAACATGCTTGCTTTTTGATCGTAAGACGTATTAATTATCTTATCTTAATTAACAACGTTCAAATAAAATATCATTGAACATCAATTTTTGTTTTGTTAAAATAAACAAATTATTATCGATTCATATTTTTATAATTTTTGATTCGTGCAAAGTGAATGTACATCTTTAACATTCGAATATAATTATGTGAATTTATATTGAAACAATATTTTTTCTTGCATATCTTTACGGTAGAGTATGCAATTACTTAAAAATTATTTTTTTTCACAGTATGGACTCTATTCCGCTTTTATCGGTGCTATAGTTTACGTCATATTTGGCTCTTGTAAAGATATTACGATCGGTCCGACAGCACTGATGGCTTTAATGACCCACGAATATGTTCAAGGAAGAAGTCCTGATTTTGCCGTTCTTCTTGCATTTTTAACTGGATGTTTACAATTACTAATGGCCTGCTTGCATTTAGGTGAAAATTTTTTAAAAGAGGGAAAGAGAGAGTAATCGTTTATTTTATAATTGTTTTATACAAACATCATTTCCTATTTTTAGGTGTCTTAATCGATTTTATATCCGTACCAGTGACCGTAGGGTTCACATCGGCAACATCTGTTATAATAGTGGCTTCCCAACTAAAAGGTCTTTTAGGATTACGAATCACATCTCTAGGATTCTTGGATACTTTGATAAAAGTCTTTCAAAATATTCACCACATAAGTCCTTGGGACAGTGTGATGAGTTTCACCTGTATTATCATTCTTTTATCATTTAGGGTAATCTTATCGTCATGAATGTTTGTTCATTAATTCCTTCATTTATTAGCATACATTTTATTTATAGAAAATGAAGGACATCAAATTATGTTCCGATGAAAAAAAAGCATCAACCTATCAACGGATACTGTCTAAAACAATATGGATGCTTTCAACAGCACGAAATGCTATTATCGTCATTATTTGTTCAGTAATTGCTTACAACATGAACACGTCCGAGTCTAATAATCCTTTTATTCTAACTGGTAAAGTACGATCCGGTCTTCCATCGTTCGGTCCACCGCCATTCTCAACTCAAGTTAACAATCATACCATCGGCTTTATGGAAATGTGTTCAGAATTAGGAACGTCCATAGTATTAGTTCCAATTATCGGAGTACTCGGCAATGTAGCAATTGCGAAAGCATTCGCCAATGGCGGCAAAATTGATGCCACGCAGGAACTTCTTACCTTGGGAATTTGTAATCTTCTTGGATCCTGCGCCAGTGCAATGCCCGTTACAGGTTCCTTTAGTAGATCTGCGGTGAATCATGCTAGTGGTGTAAAAACACCAATGGGTGGTTTGTACACTGGCGTACTGATTTTGATGGCTCTTAGTCTTCTCACTCCATATTTCTACTTTATTCCAAAGGGTTGGATAATATGTTTCTATAGTTATCATTTGTGTGAATAAACTATAAGCAAAATACTTACTTTTAACTTTTTTAGCATCATTAGCTGCAGTAATTATTTGTGCCGTTATATACATGATTGAGTACGAGGTCGTAAAGCTCATGTGGAAATCTAGCAAGAAAGATCTCATACCGATGTTTGTTACTTTCCTTTTTTGCCTCATTATAGGAGTGGAATATGGAATTTTATTGGGCGTTGGTACTAATTTGATATTTTTGTTATATCCATCTGCACGACCATCTGTACACGTAGATAAGTGTACCGTGAGTAAAATTATTTATCGGTTGTTAAAACGGTTAATAAAAATATTAATAGTACCAATAACTTGGTATGCTTTACTTTAGACTGACTCTGGAGCAGAATATCTTTTAATTACTCCAGGGAATAGCTTATATTTTCCTGCTGTAGATTTTATTAAACAATCTGTTGGTGATGCAGGAGTGAAGGAAGGTTCTAGTCAATTGCCAGTAGTCGTTGATTGTAGATATGTTCTAGGTGCAGATTTTACAGCTGCTAAGGTAAAGTTTTGTAAAAGAAATAAAAAATATTGCATAAAGATCATAGTACTTAATCTTTTTTCTCCATATTTTAGGGTATAGCTACGCTAATCAGCGAATTTAATAATCGTAAGCAAAGCCTATATTTTTTTAATCCACGATCAGATGTTGTGACCGTACTAAAAGGTGCTTGCGGTGAAGAATTTCAGTATGTATCTACTCAAGAAGAACTTTCGTACTTATTGTCGACAAGTCAAGGTAATTTAGTTATTTACAAACCTGTTTTTCTTTTTCGAGTAATTAAAGAGTTGACAATGTTACTTTATTATAAACTATTTATAATGAACATATTCTATATTTTTAGATAAATCATCCCGACAATTATTAGAAATATCTAGAGATAAAAGTAATGAGCCATTATTGTTAAATAATTTAGGAATTATTCATAGAAGTAATCGATCATCAGCTCACGAGTTAAGTGAAGTTACAACCACCCTATTACATGCTACGGCTAGTTAAAATATAATTATTTCATATATATGACAATTATCTTCTTTGTTTTTTTTTATAGCACAATAATTTTAAAGATTTATGCACTTGTTCGATATCAACATGACAAAAAGATCTCTTGAAGTTTTTTTTGAAGTATTTTTATGGACTGTATTTGAGCATATGAATGAACTTATTTGTTTACATTTTCTTATAAATATAAATTATTTATATATTATGGACATATATATATATATATATGTATGTATAAGATTAATTGTTCTTCGTATCACTCGCATATACGAAATATTTCATTTATCATCGCTATGAGCAATGGAGTTTTTGTGAAATATCTTTTCTAAATCTTGATTTATTGGTTTATCATTTTATTATATAAGAAAACGAAATGTGAGATAATTACTTGATGTTTCTTTTTTACTTACCTATTATCTGACTGATAAATTATAATGTATCGATATGTATTATGTTATTATAAAAATAATTATTGTCCCCCTCTTTCCATACTTGTGATCTGTACGAAATTTAATAGAACATTACGACATTCAAGTAATTGTGTATTAAATAATTCAACTTACATGTTTAGAAAATAGAATATACAGATCGTGAATATTTAATATTACAATCATTGAATCATCTAAATATTTGTTTTTTATTTACGATACGATGTATAGTTGTTATATAGTTCTTTTATTAATTGCATATAATCGCGGGTTTAATACTCTTTACATTAAATAATGAAAATTTAATAAATTAAAAGCAAAGTTACAATAGCGCATTATCGAAATTTCTGACCATTTTTTATTTAATAATTTCGAAGAATTGCACGATCTTCGAAACTTTTTTAATTATAGAAATAAAATATTCAAATGTTACTATATCTTCTCGCAAGCTGTTATTTACATTTTCGCTTAAATATGCATAGGATACAGCCTTTGTTGTAGTTATATTGGTACTACACGCAAATGTGATTGCAATGAGAACAAAATATTGCACGATGTATTTAAGATCCCTCCATCACCGTCATAATCATCGTAGGGTAAATGCACATAATTTTGTAATGCTTACAAATATCTATAAATTAATTTCTGAATGATTTCGCGAACATTTGTAAATATTGCACAAGGATTTATTAGGTCCATTACAAATTTTAATAATTAGCAGTAAAAAAAAATATATTAGTCTCTTCGTATCATGTAAACAAATATTTTGCAGCATTTCGATTTAAATTTCGTAAATCTTATAAAAGTATCAATTTAATGGTTTTAATATAAACCTGAAACAACATCAGTAACCTTACCACGTTTACCAATTATAGATGAGGTGGTATTTCGTCTTGCCAATGGATTATCTTTAATGTGTTGATCACCCGAATATTTCCCTGCGTTAAATCGATTTTTACCAAGTCCAAAAGTGTCATAGGTTCGTCCAGCGAAAATACCAGAATCATTTGATCTATTTGAAAACCTATTGATCGCAGATTTGTTTTGGCCAAAAGAATTATGTTTGACTTCGGATTTTGATAATCCCATGGGTGTAGTTTCGGAACCAATTTCATTATCCCTCCTTGCTAATTGCAGCTCTTTCTGATAGTTCCATTGTCGATTTCTCTGCTCTTCATACAATTCATCATTCCTTAATTGCTTATTGTTTATATGACAATTATAAAATTCATCGTTTAATAAATGATTATTTCTTACCGTTGATTCCTCTTTTTTAACTTTTGGTTTTTCACGATCTATATAATTACTTTTTGAATTATCCAATTTATTGGATTTAACTTTTATTGATTGTCTGTCATTACGACTATTATTCGACTTGGATTGATGTCTATTTGCATTCCATTCGTTCTTCTCTTCCGTTATAACGATATTAACCATCGAGTCTAAGCCTTCATCTATTCTATCCAACGATTTAGTAAGCAAGTTGGGTGACTTGGGTGCTTCTATAGATCGTGGTCTTCGAGTAACTAGAGGATCAAGATTATAATCCGTAATATAGATCAAGCCACTGTCGCTTCCGCCTCTCGACGAGCATTGATCCTTTCTAGCGATATGGGACACGTGATGAAAGGATTCGGATCTTCGCATCCTGGACTTGGAGAAATCTTCTGTGATGTTCTGGTGTTGCTTGTTCAGATTATCGGTACTACCGGGTCCACCGTAACTCTGAAGACTACGATGTTCATCGAATGAGTTTAAACTCTCGAATTTTCTTATACGACATTCTACTCGACTTCCAGTCGATCTTCTCGAACGAGGCGTTGATGTATTCGAATCTAGATAATCGTGACTGGTCGATCTGCGTAGAAGTTTCCTCTTTTCCACCTCGCTCCTATACTTAGAACCGTGTCGATGTACGGAAGATTGACGATCTGTTTGATGCTTCGAGAAATCCAATACTTTCGAAGACGTTTCAAATTGTCTATACGTGTCTAAATGTTTAATTGATCCACTCTCAGCTGGTATTCGTGTTTTAGACGAACCAGAAGGTTCATAATTTCTTATAGTTTTTCCTTCTAAATTATTTCCATTATTTCCAAAGTGACGAAGATCGTCGAAACTTTTCCTGAATTTGGTACTCTTATCGACGATGTTATTCGACATTAAACCGTTCGTGGATCTTTTTTGAAAATGTTCAACCACAGCGGTCTCTCTGATGTGTTCCTCATAGGATTGATTCTTCTCATTGTACTTCAATCTAGAAGCACTTAGCAAAGAATCACTACCATCACCTAAAGTTTCCTCTTCGAGCTCTTCGTCGTGAGAGTTGTAAGGTTCATTGTGATCGGCAAAATTACAGTGCCTCACCGCCATTAGTGCCGATAAACATGGTGGCGTTCTTCGCGGTGGTTGCGGATGAAGAATGGTCGGAACTATAGCATCTTCAACGTCCGGTCCCTTAACGACTATCTTAACGCTACCCTCCAACGAAGATTTCGAGATCCTTCGTGATCCATCCGAGCTCAGTCTCCTAGTGACACTCGAATTATCGCTGTAATCAGGATCGTTACCAAAATAAGTAACTTGTTCTCCTTTCTCTTGACAGTTCTTTAATACATTCGAAGCAGAATTAGAATTAAAGATCTTTCGATCAGTTTGTTGATCTCGTTTCGAGACCTGCTCGTAGAGACAGACATCGGAATTGTCATAAGAAAGTTTGGAATTTGGTCTGAAGAGAGCATTTTTCACGAAAGCAGGATCATTTGAATCCCTTTCCACAGATCTTTCCTGATTCTTGTCGCTGAACTCTTCCTCGGCATCCTTCACGATGATCCTAAGTTCTTCGATAACATCGTCGATCGTCGTTTCCTGATCGTTATCTTGCATCGTCGTGATCTTCTGGTGATCGTTCTGAGATTGATTTTTTGTGTCTTCTGGACTGCTCGATCTTTCTGACGAACTGATACCTTCGTCTTCTGCGTTCGACGATACCTTTTGTGTTTTATTTATACCAAGAATTGTTCCACTAGATATATTGTCGCGATTTTCCGTATTATAATTGTTGAGTTTCTCCACTTGCAACTTCTCGAGTTGATTTTGTAAAGCAGAGACCTTCTTGCTTAAAATTCTACAAGTTTCTTCGGCACGTAGTACCCTTCGTTGAAGAGCGTCCACATCGACACAATTTTGTGACCATTTCTGAACTTCCTTACGCAAAAGATCGGTCAATGTATCTTCCTCTCTACCGTCCGATTCTCTCAACCATTCTTGGAGTACCTGCGGCTCTAGTCCAGCTTCGCAGGCCTCCGCCTACAAGATGATTATAATAAATGTACACATTTTATCGGTCAAAAGAAACATATATATTTAAAGAAGAAAAATAAAAAATACAATTTTTACTCTATTTTGAATAAAATTACACAGACTACTATCTATTGTTCTTAAGTGGTCTTATTACCCATTGTTCATTCATATTTCATATTTCGATGAGCGAGCATTTTATTATCCTTACCTGAATGTATAATCTTGTTTGCGTACGAGGTGCTGACTTTAAGAAGGCATTCAAGAAGGATACTCCTGCCACTCGCAGAGCGATAGCAGCTCTGGGAGCTAGAAGTGCGCCAGCTAAAAATCTGAACCTTCCACCTTCACCGTATTTTAGCCTCAACGTAGAAACAGCTTCGGAAACTGCAGCATGTCCGCCTGTAGTCTGACAGACCTTCGTCAGCAACTGTAAATTCGATAAATTTTTTTTTCTTTTTATTTATAAACTATAAACATCTTACGTTATCAAACAAGTTTTAGTTTCAGTTACAACAAGTTTTACGATTGGAATGAAACACGTTTTACAACCGTTGGAAATTTTATATATATATATATGTTTACATATATTTCTTGTTGATTAATTTTTCTCTTCTATGGTCTAGATTACAGTCATTATTTTTCCGATATTTATTTTTATTATCGTTAAGTTTGTATGTTTTGATCATTAACTATTCCGCTTTCCATTGCAACTAGAAACCTGTCGTATAAATGATTGCTTGTTTCATTTAGTTAAGTTCTGATAATCGTTGAAGTGCTTAGCTTGGCCATGGTTAACAACTACGTAGGTACTTCCTGAGATAAAGATATCTAGTAAGGTATATGAGAAGATAAAGAAAAAGAAGAAGAGAAGTTACGGTCAATGGTTGTATAAACGCTTGCAAATGAAACCGTTGCGTTCGACCGAATAACGTTTGGCTGTGGAAATGATAAAAACTGGTTTTGCCGTTGAAGGTATATATTCTCCAAATAACGGAGCTCGATCGAGTAAAGGGTTCTTTTCGTTGCCCAAAATTCGTGTTTACGAGCGGCTCAATGGGTCAAGTCAATAATGAATTAATCGAGAACGATTTTAATTGAGCAGGATTGTAACTGCAACGAGTATGATTCTTTTTACTTAATAAAAGTTTTTTTCATAAAAGTTTCCTTTTACGAGCTAACAGAATTATCACGATTCTTATAACGTTAACACAATTTTTTCTTATCGTTCCGAAATATATATCCATGTAACATAGCCGTGATGAATGGTTAATCTACTCCGATATTATGGTTATAAGAAATGAGGATAAGTACTGTCGGTCTTGATCGCATTAACGAGCGTACAAAAACTACAGAATTCATTGTAATAAATTATATACTAAATTAATACAGAAAGTATGTTAACGGTAAGATGTGTATCCTCGAATAAAAATATTTTGAGATCCTCTTTCAATTCCAGGAAGAAGTAAAAAGCGAGGATAAGAGAGATCATCAAGGTAGAGCGAGGAGTTTGAAGTGATCGACCACCACTCGACTTAAATCTTTTCTAGGATTGAAGATCATTCAAAGGTACGTTTACGGATGGTCTCTCGCGTTTGTAAGCGATTATCGTGTCGGCCAGCTGTTTTTAAAATAACGGTAAGTGTCGAGTACGAGTGCGGAAGATGGTACGATTGTTACCTGAAGAGCCAGAACACGAGACCGGTTCAGACTACTCGTCAGACAGACCGCCAGAGCAAGAAGTCCAGGTTGAGCTTGCACCAGTAGCCGTGGTGCATCAGCACATCGTTCACCGCAGGCGGCCAAACACTCGACGCATCCTAACTCGTCTAGAGCAGCCCTTCTGGTACCGACCCTTGGCCCAACTTGTCCGGACGTCGGCGGTGAACTTTGAGCTAACTGAACTCCACGAAGAGTCTCCAATAATAAAGTTATCCCATCTGCCGGTGGCGAGGCAAATTCTTGAACGAAACTGCAAAGCAAAACATACGAACTATATATTCCTTTATTTTAAAAAGAAGTTCCATAACTAAGATTTTTGTCAAAGGATAGTATCGAGGATTTGAAAGGCACGTACATATATAATATTTACTAAAAGATATAAAAATATTATATATCAGAGTTGAAAGCGGTTAATGGGGTTTTAATAATATAAATAATCGGCAACCGACAGATTTGCTTGCCGATTAACATATCACATCCTTATTTTCTTTTTACAATTCTCCTTTTCTTACTTTTTCCTAGACGTCAAAGCAAGAATATGGTATATTGTCACGCATCGGCGGGGATTATCTTCACCGAAATGTCTTTTGCGTCTGTTTATTTTTCTTTTTCTTTTTTCAACGATCATTCGTCCATATATCGCGTCTGCGACTATGGAAACTTGGTTGGTGCGTCGCGACAAGCCGGCTTATGCAAATGAAGTTTATGGCGAGCTATTTTATGCGATCGGTTTGTCACCGGGAGAGGAATGGCAAGAGAGGGAGAGGGTGGCTGTTGCGTTCGCTAACAAAAAAAAAATAAAATAGTGAAGAGAGAGAGAGAGAGAGAGAGAGAGAGAGAGAGAGAGAGAGAGAGAGAGAGAGAGAGAAGAAGGCAACAGGATTAACGTAGAAAATCCTTGCAGCCTGTGGAGAGCCTTTGAAATATCTCGTAACGTGGCAATACGTTTTCCCTCTCGATAATATCGGCCATTGTAAAATATAGGCGCAGATTAAAAGGATGATAAATTCTACGACTTAATGGCGCGGACGATCGGCAAATAGAAGTCGAAATAAATAATATCGTCTCGTATTTGTCTCCTTTCTATTTTATTCCCTCTCTGTCTCTTTCTTTTTTTCTCTTTTTATTACCTTTTTACAACGCTCACCAATAACGTCATTGCAATTGCAATTTCTTTTCTTAAGCTTCATGCTCGAGTTTCTTTTCTTTTCTTTGTTTCTATTCGAACAACATGGTACGTGAGGAAGCGTATGAATCATCGTGGCGATCTTTAGAGGAACGAAGAAGAATACGAAGAACGATGATGAAGAAGAAAAAACGGAGGAAAAAGAAGAAGAAGAGGAGTACGAAGTGATTTCCCTCTACGGACGTCCGCAAGGTGCACGTTCGTGCGTAATGGCCCTAAGGGAGACAGGTGCAAGGACGAAGAGGAAACGCACGATGCAGCTGTCGCACGGTGACAAGTCAACACAGTCTATAGTAGAGGAATTTGAGAGGTACCGAGAGAGGATACCACCATCACAGGTGTTGCCCAAGGATACAAAATTACCGATCATTTATTCCAAACTAATTACGCCGACACCCGTAATTTCACTATTTTACTTTACCAAAGGGGAAAAAAGTCTTATATATAGGGATTTAAAAGTTAATCGTTCCATTTAAAATTTAATCTTTTCCAAAATCTCTTAAAAGTTTCCTTTACGATCATTTCGTAGGATAAACGACGTTTTTACATATCTAAATATAAGTTTCATTTAATTTCTTTAATTATAACTTCAAAAAGAAGTGGTATAGTTAAGTATAATTGAATCAGACGTTATTTTGCGATCGATAGAATCGATAGACCATAAAGGTAGAATGATCTTTCGTGCCGCTAGTTGTACGTATGCATATACCTATTTCTTTCTATTTAAATGAAATAGAAGCGTCATAGCTCTTATCATAGAAATGTGATTATCTTTATTAAAATCGTAGATGCTGATATAAAAATACAAATTATTAGATTCAAATAATTTAAGATAAAAGCTTATCTTATATAATCTTGACGTTAATGTCTATGGGTATCTGGACATTCGATGAATTTTTAAATTTATTGTCACGTGAGAACGTGTTCCGTTTTTCCAACTTTCCTCGGATAAATTCCCGTAACACATAATTCGCGTTATTCCCTTTTTCCTCGGTTCCTGAGTCGTTTTCTTAATTGCGCCATTAATACTCGACGTAACGGCACACAGGAAGAGGTGGAAGTTAAGTAGACTCTTCGTTCTAGCTACGTTTTAGTCAGCTTTAAAGAGCTTCTTTACTGAGAATTCACCGTGAGAATGGAACGTACAATAAAATTGTTTGTCACTTTTCTGGAGAAGATGGCTTCAACGAGCTCGTTGACGGCTAGTGTTAATTATTAATTTTAGCTCGGCAAAGAAAATAAAAGTAATTTCTAACTTTCTCAGGGTTGTTTCTACGAAAGGCAAGTTCACGTTCTGATGTTCATATTTGGATGATCACCTTCGCGTTCGTACATTAATGGTCCAGTGCTAGCAATCGACCATTCAACATATTTGGATGCTGAACGTTCGAACGATTTCGCTCGAATATTCAAGTTGGAACGTTAACGACAGGATGTTTTCCTATTCCCTTGAATTTTGTAATGATCATTCCGAGCAAGGTGATGTTTAGTAATCGTCGATTTAATACTCGTTATCCTAAGTCAGTAATTTACGTTTCCATGGACTTTCTGAATAACGCACGTATATAGCAAAATTACATTTACAAATTGCCTTTCGAAATCGAAGTAAAAGGAATGGATTTGAAAGACGTTTATTAATCCGTTGGCGATCTTTCTTGCTATGATTTATGTTACGATTTAGTCAAAGTAAAAATGAATGAGTTCACAGTAAAGATTCGAATACGTTTCAACATTAATTGACCATATTACCTAAGTATAAAACAAATAAAATTTGTACATATCTTTCTATTATGAACTCTAATAATTACGTAGTTGACAGAAATAAAAACGATATGTATGATTGCAAAATCGTTGTCTGCCACTTTTGGTAATCAAACGAGAAGGCCTTTGCATGTTGTGAGCCGATCGTGGGTCGAACGCCTTGAAACAACGAGGGCCAGAATTCGTACGTCTTAGCCATTTATGGTCGCAAGAAAGGTTGCGCAAGTTGGAGCATGACCGAAAGAGCGAAGTGGTTGACGTCTTGAGGAAAAAAGGAGGAAATAAGAGCAGGACAGAAACGGTAATACGCAGGAACCATAGATCAAGAGCTGTCAAGAATCGAGCCGTGAGTTTTTTCGGCTAACAAGATGGCAAGAGGAAGAGATGAAAGAAGAAGAAAAAGAGTTAAAGAAGGGAAAGAATGAGGAAGATGAGAAGGGCTCGCCGATATCTTTTGCCAATTACTCGTCGCGCTCGTCCGACGCTTATACCTTCGGACGAACGGACGTCGCGGACAATAGCTTCATTAACTCCTCGTCGGACGGGATCCTTGAAGAAGCAGGAAGAGTTAACTCGTCGTTTAACGATCGCCCGTAACTCGAGCTTTCTTTTGTTTATAATAGAGTCTAAGAAATTTTTTTTAATCGGACGGGAGACAAAAAATAATCATTTCTTGGATAATGGTTCTCTGATCTATACAATAATAACTTCTTCTGTTAATTTATAAAGAAAAAAAAAAGAAAAACGAAAATTAACGAAGTCGTTCGATTTACGAATATTATTAATATTTATAAAATTATCACGTTTATGAAAAAGAATGAAAATGAGTTAAAATGGGACCGAAAGGGACAGCATAGTCACTGTTTATTTTTTCTAAATATAATATGAATATATATGTAAATTGGAACTGAAAGTTTGTCTGTCTTCCTATGTATATACGAGGACTGCATAAATACAGCGTATAAGCGCCGTTGTACAATAGAATGCATGCAAATGAGTATTAAACGGGCCGTGTATACCTTGTTCCTACGAACAGCTCAGCTCGTATTTAGTGGCACACCACGAGACAAACCGATACACACAGGGAGAACGTTCTTCCCTTTTCTAACAATGGCCGCATTATGTTACCCCGTGTATTATGCATAATGGCCGAGGTGTTGTGATACCTCGGCTACGTGTACAAAATATTCCAACGCCTCGGGATTCACAGTTCAGATATCCGATCTTCTCCTTCTTCTATTTCCCTTTTATTACATTTTTTAATGATAACTGTTATCAACTACAAATGTGAACGTTAAATAGAAATACGAAACAAAATCGAAATCGAAATTTAATCGCATCAATTGATATCGATGCAGTATATGTATATCGTTGCTTATAAATCGTTGATCGGCGATGCAAATGCAACATCTTCGTTATAACTCTTTAATTTCTTTTGAAAAATCGAAACCGTTCAAGTTTTTACCCGTCTTTCAAGCAAGAAAGGTGAACGAAGCGGACGGTTTATTATTCCGCGCGACGTCGGTGTGGAACAAAGAAAGCGTTCGTTCCAAGGAGAACGAGTGGCCGTTTATCGAAAAGTATGCCTTCCCCGCGACGCGGAACGTGTCGCGCGAGGCTTCGTCCGGCAATGGGTGCATTATACTGCATCCTGCATTATGCAGACTACGGTGTGCACGTAAGAATGCCTTGTGGCGAACGCGCTGTGAATACCGATTGGCCCTTATTACTTCTTTCGAGAGATGGACACACCCTAAAATTCACGTGACAACGATGCTCGATGATGTTGAACGAAGAAGGAAAATGAAAGGAAGCGACCACCTTTTCCCTTTTACCACGCAAATACGTGCTGTTATGTCGTTCTCCTATTCATCCTAATTTTTGTTTTCTAAGAGATATTGCTATAGAAAATAATTATGTACGAACGATAATCGTTATTATTAATATTATGACTATATTGAAAAGATTCTTCTAATTTAATTATGTAATATAAGTTTTCTTCAATTTGTTATAAATAGCTATAAAACGTAGGATATTCTTTTTATCGATTTATTTAAATATTAATAAATATATGTAATTTATGATTAATTATTTACAGTCGTTCAAATTTTCTATTGTATTCGACTTTATATGTATCTGTAATATGAACAATTTTATCTATCTGCTTACATAGTATATACAAATAAGTTCATGACCTACAAACCAAGAACTGATATTTACGTAGCGAGATATATAAAATCCGGTATTTATACGACCGTGTGTTTTTCTTTGGAGTTCCAAGAAATTCGTCTTCGTGTAAAGATATAAACAAAACAAAACAGACCGACCTTCTCTTCTCTCTCGACCGTGATAAGGATAATCCTCTTAGTACTACACGATACCTTGGTGAGTACGCATCTGTCGTTCCTTTCGCATTTATCGTTCGTATATTTTAAGTTCCGTTTAATATTCGATTTCACACAGAATTAGATACTTATTTGATACCATTAACTGATAAGGTTGATAGTTGACACATTAATTTTAAAAAGTAAGCAGATTAACCTTTTGCACTATAATTTATTTTCTTAATTTCTTTTAATAATGTTCTCGACAAACTCTGATCTGATTTTCTCTATATTTAAATATCTTATGTACACACACACACACACACACACACACACACACACACACACACACACACACACACACACACACACACACACACACACACACACACACATATATATACTTTTAAAGTAATTTTTAATTAAAACTATTTCTTTTTATTAACTAGATCAAATATCACATCAGAGGTAATTCAAAAATTCTATGCAAAAATGTTATTGTCAAGTCAAAGTGCAAAAGGTTACAAAAAGAAAGGAAACGTTCTAGCCGTATTATTTTCTAACAAAGAAAGATACTATAAGACGAAAGAAATAAAAAAGAGATAATAATAGGGATAGAAAATAGAGAGATATCACGAAAATATCTAGAAAAGAAAGAAAAGTCTTTAAAATCGTAGACCTTATTTGATTGTATATTTCCGTCCAATGTATTTGCGTGGAATGAGAAAATCACAAAGGAAAGTGCCGGCTATTTTATTTTTCAACACGCAATCGGAAACAAAGCTTCAGCAGGAGAAGAAAGAAGAAAATGGATTCAAGATCGCGTGGAAAGCTACGCAGTTTTCCCGTTTTTTCTTTTTTCTCTTTGTTTTTTTTTTTTTTTTTTTTTTTTTTTTTTCATTAAACTAGGAAGCAGTTATGCATTCGCTGTTACGCGAAGCGGAAGCATCGTAGTGTGTATCACGGGTTCGGTGCCCGGTCGACGAGCTATCCTCTATCCACTTCTTATTTCTCTTCCTCCTCTCCTTCTTCTCCCTCTTCCTCTTCATCTTCTTATTCATCCTCTTCGTCGATAGTTGGGTGCGTGTAAACGCGTAGAAACGCGTGTGCGTTAGCTACGTTCAAAAATTTGTTTCTTTTCTTGTTTTGATTTTTGTTTTGCTTCGTTTTTTCATTTTTCTTTTTTTTCTATACGATTCAGTAATCACAAACGAAAAATATGTTTCTGTTTATTATTAAGGCAATAGAAAGTATTGAAATATATTGAGTTTCGTTGATTTATGATTAATGAAATAATCGTTTGCATATATCAATATGATATAAGTTATAGGTAATAGCAGACTATAAAATAAGAGATTATTAATATATCGCGTATAAGTTATAAAAGCAATCCAGATACAAAGCAGACGACGAGAAATGTATTAGTAGTACTGCGTAAGTAGACAATTAACACGAGAAAAGTGTACGGAATTAAATATCATTTCGATAAGATTACTTATACATATATAAATATATACAATATACATATAGAATGTTTCTTATTCTGATAATAAACCGACGAATCCTTCATTAACGAATAAACGAAAGGGGGAAAGATCTTGTTCAGGTACCGTGACGGGAGAACATGTTTTTTGACGTTAAATTACCAGTTTAGATATGATATATAAATACATGCACACATACACACACACTTGTATTTATAATCCAAAGAAAGGATGGTGGGAGTTTAAAAAGAAAAGTAAGACGAAGAAACAAAAATAAAAAAGAGAGAAGAAAACGAATTCCCGAATATGCCGCACCTTCAACTCTTCAGAAAGTTTCACGATCCTTGAATGAAATCACGGATTTCTTGTATATGCAAGAGATGGCATCAAGGATGTGACTCGTTTAAGATTATCGATTCGCACACAATCACTACTATGCTCCCGTTGAGCAGTTAACCGTAATATCGCAGTTTGCTTATCCACAATCCGTTCTGTAAAAGAGTCTTATCTCATTCGCATCGTCGAACAGGGTGCTCTCTGTATAGTTATTATTCCTATTATTATTATTATTATCGTTAGTTTATGTGGGACATCGGCCACGCGTCCACTTGCTTGCGCCAACGACAAGACGAAGGATTCTAGAATCTCTCTTTCTAGATTACGCTTCTTACTAGGCGCCGCGCACGAGTCCGTCCCTCTTTCTCTTTCTCTTTCTCTTTCTTATTCTTAGATGCCACAGGCTAGACGTACTTCTCGATAGAAAAGGAGAGAATAAAATATAATGTACATACGACGATGCACAGCATCATCTTTATTAATCATTCGTTCGCCTAACGGACTTAGCTCGTTTCTCTTCGACGACTTTCGATCGGTCATGCATTGTTTTTTATGTTTATTAGTTATATACGTCGCTGTCGTTGATTTTCTTTTAAAGCGAAGAGAACGTACGCTGATTCTTTTTTTTGTAAGAGCTGTACGAGTTTCCCAAAATACAGGATGTTTTCTTTAACTCGCTCAGCTCGTAAAATTCGTCTCAATAAATACCATCGTACTATGAAAAGAAAAACATATAGTTACGTTTTGACTAAAATTTAATTTGACTTTGAAATCTCCTTGACCACTCGACTTGCAAGAAAATAAACTACGCCATATGATGTTTCGCTTCATATCAAATAACATTTGTAAAAACTTTTTTTTCATAGCTTCAGTCCCACACGAGATATTTCAACGCTGTGCAGTTAAACGATACATCTTGTACATTCGAGCCAATTTAGAATACGATTTGATTTTAATATAGATAAAAGAAATAATCGTTCGTTATTATGAATAGCCAATAATGTTAATACATCAATCGTATAATGAATAACGAATTTTGTATCATTATTTGTATGAGTTTTAGTCAATTACATAGAAGATATTTCCGTATTATCAATTAAGTTTAGTTAATACACAATTTCTTACGTTTAGCAAGGTCATAGGATAATTTTGTTTTCACAAAACAAAATTAAGAGAATGTTTACACGTTTATAAGAAATCTGTTGACTGTTACTTCTTAGAAGGTTAATTAATAACACACTAACCTTGGAAAGGCCAGCCTAAGATCGGCTCTAAGTTTGTTTAGTAGTTCGCTAACCGATGTAAATTGTCTGAGTGTCATCTCGCCTGCACTTCCAGAAATGTAACCGGAACTCGAGCTGGTTGTGGATGGCAAGGTATCCTGTGAATCCTGAATAGTGCTTAGAGGTCTTCTTCCCCATCGTCTCAATGCGATCGCGTAATCTTCGGCGTTGTACGTTGGTGGTCTCAAGCCAGGTTCCTAGATAAATAAAAAAGGTATGTCAGTATAGTTACACTTTTTTTTCTCATTTAAAATTCATAATCGTTATACGTGAGTATAATAAAAATTCAACGAAATGTCTTAAACGCGGAAGACGCATTTATAATAAACAAAAAACCGGATACTTTTATATGTATTTCTATTTGAATTTTCGAGCTTGGTAGTTGAAAAAGCTGAAAGTTCGCAGACATTGATGGACAAATTGTTAGTCGATCGATTTTCTTTGGTCGGTGATCGTTGGAGCGATGCGTGACTGGAGTGTCTTTCGATGATACGACGAGATACGTTTTTCTATCTAGAATATAGCGAGTACCGTGACTCACGTGCGTTTCTTATGAATTATTTACTTTGATGTAATAGAAAGAAAAAGAGTTCTCGCTATATCGACCTCGTCACTTTTATTCTCTCCGCATTAGTTAACATAACGTTTGCAAACGAATTGACTCGCGAACATTAATGAAAATTATGCGATCTTTCGAATGTGCGTATAAATTGAATTTATTTCCTTTTTTTTTTTGTTTTCATTAGAACCAACTTACGGAACTTACGAATAAGGAAAAGCTCAGGATCGATCGTTTTCGATAATTTTTAACTCCATTATTCGTCCTTGGAAAGTTGGTTATAAAGACTAGTTTAAGAATATTTCGAAATTAGTCCACGAGTTCGCGTTCGCGCGAATTACAGGCACATCGAACTATGAAATATTCATGCGAAAAGGCTTCGAGGCAATCGGGAGGAGAGCGACGGCTAATTTTACGGCGCTTCGAAGCATAAATCGGTGGGATTATAGTGATTATCGCGTTTCCCCGTGATCCGAACACGAATCGAGTGCATCAAGGTGCTACCGAAGCTTCTTTTACTATCTCTACTTTTTCTTTCTATTTCCTCTTGCTTTTTCTTTCTCTCTAACTCGCTCTCTTTTTCTTTCTTTCTCCTTCCCTCTCTGCCTCTCTCTCTCTCTCTCTCTCTCTCTCTCTCTCTCTCTCTCTCTCTCTCTCTCTCTCTCTCTCTTTATGTTCACTTTAATCGGCAAGACGAAAGGCAATAGAGGAAATCAATTCTCCTGGATTCAGTAAGATTCGCTGGTCCGTGGAAAGCACGAAGCAGAGCAAGAGCAACTAATGAGAAGATTACATAGCAATTTCGCGGGAACCAACTCGTCGATATATCGGCGTTCAATGTTGGTTATTAAGTCGATTAAAAGATCGTTCGAGTTATTGTACTAGGAGAATAGAATTTTCATTTTTATTGTTTATTATAAATTTCTATCAAATTATTCGAAGATTACTTTTAAATGAAATAATAATAATATATAATAATATCTTAAATGATGATCGAAGAGCCGTGGTAATATATAGTAGTTCTAGTTTCCACGTCCTGTCAGTTTTAAAGGATCGCATGTGCCTGAGTTAAATTAGAATAACTAACAATAAGGGCAAATAAGTATATATAATGTAATATATCCTCTTTACATAGTTTCGAAAATTACGAGAGGGATGCGGGGGGAACGACGAGACAGGAAACGTAGTCTCAGCAAAGTAGGTATACACTTTGATTTCTTATTTGCGGTCGACCGTTTCTTTCCCGTCTCACGAGAATCTCACACGCTGGATGCAACCGCAAAGTCCAAGTTTTCGAATCTCCTTTGGTATATAGCGAAGAAGGAAAAAAAAAATAGAGACAAGACACTGTTTTTCGATCGAGTAATTTATAAATAAGAACAAAAATAATAATAGATAATGGTTGATAGGGGAAAAAATCATTTCTTTGAAAAAATCTATTCTTTAGGAATTCTTAATGACTCTTTGAAACACAGATCACAAAATTATTTTACGTCCTTTTGATTCAACGGTGAAGCTGTCCTGGTTTGAAGGATCATCCATTAAAATTCACATCGTCGATCAAATTCCTATTAGGTCGAATATCGCTTCGATAGATTAGAAATCTAGCTCAACGATAAATGACGGATACTTTATAAGACGTATTAAGGCGCTCAAGGTATTACTCCTGGCAACGCTTTCATGAATCGAGGACGATTAATCGTGCGAGGCTTATCGATTCTTTATCTTCAAAGAAATCGATTGCATCGTTCCCAATGACTTGTCCGAAATGAGGACGAATTAATCAAACTCGTAACATTAATTGGGAAAACTGGATCTAATATCTTTAAGTGTTTGTTATTAAGGAGTATAAAGTCAAGAATAGTTAATAGGACAAAAAATGGAATGACTTCATTCCGATAAGCTATTAGATAAGTTAAATATTCGATCCAAAGATAAAGCGTGAAAAATAACATTTCTTAGTGTAGAAAATTATATATTAGAAATACATATTAAAAGTTAACGGAAAGTGATCCTTTTTACTCCTACAGCTGGACCAGTTATCTCTCGCGTTCTTCTTTTCTTTTTATTTTAGAGTCTTATTGTAGTTTCCTTTGCGTCACTTTCAATGTTGTCGTACGCCGAGCGCGAGTTCTTTGGTAATGGAATTCTCACGGTACGAAAGGAGCAAAAGGAAGTGGCCGAAGGACGTTCTACTATGTGGATTCTCTCTTTCTCTCTTTTTATGTACATATACACATATATGTGTCTCAAAGCAGAAAGAGAGAAAGAGAGAGAGAGAGAGAGAGAGAGAAAAAGTATGCTAATCTAAAATATCCTGTCACGTCAACGAACCGTGCGTGGAACGAGCGTTTTGTACGATCAAAGTTAATTCTTTTTCTCCTCGGTTAACCACGTGTGAACTACAACAATTTGAAATTTTTGAGAATGTTTAAACCAATTGATCATGCGCCTAAATAATTAGTATTATCGAATATTAAAAGAACTAATAAATTTGATTCATATAATAAGTATGAAAACATTTCAACAGACGTACTATTACACACACGCACTATTACATTTTACAATTGAGTAGAGTTTATTTCTACTTTTTTTTTAAATAAAATAAGTAATGTCCATATGAAGAAGACTTCACCTTCTACAATTGAAAACTAAAAATAAGCATCGTGATTTTATATAATTTAATCGAATAAACTTGAGCGCACGCACGCGTAACGGTTTAAAGAAGTGCTTCGCAGGCGTGAAATAGCGTGGAAATCCTTGAAGTTCTCTTACCTTTTCCGTTTGCGGTCCCCAGGGCTTCACCACGAGCAACTCTTCCTCTGCATTTGGCGCCATGTCCGATTCGCTGAAACAGAAACGCAGTTGGTCTCAGTTGAGGAACTTTCATTAAACTCATTTACATTTAGTTAAACCGCATTTATATTTTTCCTAGACTAAATGAGATGCGAGGAAATAAATTTTGTTTTTTCTTCTATTTAATTCCTTCATATATTAACAAAGTTAATTCGTAAATATTTATAACTTTTTTTTGTATCAATTGTTAATGAAAATTATCGATTACCGTTATGTTAAGTTCTTTTTGATCTTATCTCAACATAACAAATTGCGCGAATGGAAAGATTAACAAAAATATTAATTTGAATAGGACATTCTTATAAGATATATGGTAGAAAAAGAAAAAAAAGAAAAATAAGGAAGAGAGAGAGAGCAAACAGGTCGGAGAATCAATCGGTCGATACTCGCGATATTTAATCGAACTTCTTGTCCGATAAAACCAGCTGTTTGATTCTTTTACGATTATGTTTGCCAGTTCGGTGCGATTCCACGCTTAACGGTTGATTTAACGACGTGGCGGATGAATCGATTTCGTGTGGACTCCCTCGACTCTTTGCAGAAAGAATCGATGATGAATGTTACGTTCGAAGTTCCTCTTATTCTCTTTCGAACGGATGGAAGGCGACCAGAGACCGCCTTCAGAGTTTCCATCATGGAATTTTCAAACGGTACCTTTGCCGAGTCCGCTTCAACCATAAGCGCGAGTCGATGCGATCGCAAGTAGTCAGAAGGATCGCGACTACTTTAATTACGCTTTACTCACGAACCGACTTCAAGGTGAATTCTGCGAATCCCTCGTTATTAGAAGATCTTCTTGGCAACGTGACATTTCCTTGACAATATAACTACATATACGCGAGTCTTGGCAATTGAGGTAAACGAAACAGATTTATTCTAAAGATTCGAATACTTCTTATAATTAACTTTATGAAAAACTTGACATTATTACTAGGATACTATGTAAATTAACGTTTTTTTTTTTTTTTTGTAAGAGACGTTCGGACTTTTCAGGGACTTTGTAGTTAATTATGAATCGAAAAAAATCCAATAAACTTGTTAAAGATTTTCTAAATATTTTAATGATCGATCTAAAAGAAGAGAGTCATAACATGTTTATAAATTTTATACGTTCTATAAGTTTCAATGAATCTTTCAATTGGTAAATAGATATCCGGATCTACACGAAGAGATTGAATGATCATAATAAGAGAAAGAAACATAATCGAATCGTTGTCCGACATCTCCGTTTCACTGTCAAGGTCAAGCTACGGCCGGTTACACTTCTTTTGCAAAAAAAAAAGCTATAGAAATTCTTCCCGTAAGCACTTATGCTTTGCTTATATGCGAAACGAGAACATGGAACGACTTCAGCCTGAAGGAACGCACGGAGTAAAATTTTATCAAATATTAGCGTTTTACGGTCCAGTGCGGTTCGTAATGCGATAATTCTACTATGCTAGACGTTCTACGAGGACATGGGACTACGGGCGCTTAGTTTTGTAGGTTACCTATGTCGATAATGGAAGTCACGATCAGTATACGATCGTGTTCGTATGCACGATGAGAAAGAGAGAGAAAGATGGAAAGATAGATAGATAGATAGATAGATAGATATATATAGAGAGATAGAGAAGGAGTGAGAGAGAGAGAGAGAGAAAGAGAGAGAGAGAGAGAGAGAGAGAGCAGAGTACAGCTTCTCTCAATATTATCGAGATCGATCAGAAATCTGTTGGCCGTGTTCGGCGAGTTCCCGACCTCGAGATCACTCGATTACTTCGAATCGTATCGATTCATGTAAGAACGTTTCCTATTCTTATTTCTTATCTAGGAAAGAGCGATCATCTCAAAGTTCGAATCTTCTTCGAAGGTCCGTGATCATGCGGTAAATTGGCTAATCGAAAGGGCGAATCGACATCTGACGTATCTTCTCTTCTATATATCCTTTGAATGTTACCAACCGGTTTAAGACCATCTAATTTATCGTACTAGTGTATTGACAGTACGGTAAATCTTTAATTATATGAATACCGGTTATGAAAATCCTGCCGGATCGATAGACAATTATTCGAAAATAGATCATGTAGTATGTAGTACAACATTGGCAAATGAAAAATTCATGTGTTCATCTTAAGTTTTTCTTTCCTTTTAAATTAATGTTCGTTAACGTTACTTCATCGTAGTTTCTATGTATTTCTTCGAATTTTTAATAAGTCTATACATGCAATCGAAATGAATTACATCATTAACGACCAATTCTGTTCGGTACAGATGTTATAAACATAAAAGACCGATTTTTATCGATGTTTTGCTTTTTTACGACGTATTACTTATTTCTTTTTTACGTCTAAGAATCAATTAATGTCTCGTTTACAATTACTTTTGCTGCGTCACTCCATCATTCGGACATCCATTCATCTTAACTTTTTCAAACTTTTTCGGTAACGGTATCCCAAAATCGAGACTCGAAGTGTGACGCAAGAATTTCTTCATTGCAAGGCTTGTAGGAGTAACTTGAAAAAACAACTATGAAAAGAATCAATCGTGACAAATTAGCCTCATAAAATTCTTAACTGCATTTGAAATCTCGCCTGTCACCGTCCGTAGAGTAAGAACGCGAGGGTTATCGTTCGTATCTTGCCTGTTATAATTTATACGTTTGAGTACCGCGAAATTGCATAATCGCAAAGTGTAATTTACACGACTTCGTTTTTCATTCTTTTTTTTTTCTTTTTTTCCTCTTCTTTTCTTTTTTTTCCTTGCAACGTCTCATTAATTTCCAACCTTCTTTTTCTCACACAATTTCCGCGTCCCATGGAAAGAAGAGATAAATCAATAACAACGTCAATTTAATAAATAAGTTAATTAATAAGATAATTCATGAACAATCAACACAAGATAATGTGGAACGTATAAAACGCGTAAGATTCTAACGTAATGATTTCCCTACGACAAGTATAACTCATTTATTCTGTTTCTTGCTGTAATAACTTTACATGTAATGACAGCTAGAACGAATTATGTTTATTACTCACATCAGACAAGAACGAAGAACTCATTAAAACAAGAGCACTAATAAGCAAGGATATAATATATACTGCTCAAAGATCACAATAAATCGGAGAACGTTCCCTTTTTCTTTTTAAAGATAAAATCAAATTTGCAAGAAACGATAAGTTAAACGAATATCTATCGAACTATGTAATTCGATCGGAGATCGTGTCGTTGTAGCGAAATGTAGGATGAAAACTCGTTACGGTCACTCAGAATGTTTCTTTTGAAATACAAGCGAATACCTTTATTGATCCGAGTAGAGTCATTGGTGATAGGATTGAATCGATTGATCGATCGATCGATCGACCTCGTCTCGATCAGATTTAACCCCCCGGAAACGTCTCGGACCGCTCGGAAGCATGTCGAGCACGCTCGGATGTAGCGGACGAAGTAGCAGCCGAGCGAGATCTTACGTAGTCACATCTCTATGTATGTATACATATACATATGTATGTATCTGTGTAAGACACGATACATATATACAAGATAGCTAGATATGTACGTATGTATATATGTATTCCTGTTTGTGTGTGTGTGTAGTACTGGCAATGGGAGTCGACTCTTCGAGGACAGCAAAGGCATTGACCCGCGCGAGCTAGCTTGAGCTAGCGAACTCGAGCCACACGACTACGCAAGTCCACGCACTACTGCCCGCTACTTAACGGAAGAACGAGGAGAACGCCGTGCGTTAATTTCGCTCCGAGAATGGATAACGCGAGTACGTCCCATCTCTCCCGTGTTTCGTATTTCGTATTTCAATTATCCT
Organism: Vespula pensylvanica; assembly: GCF_014466175.1. NCBI lineage: Eukaryota > Metazoa > Arthropoda > Insecta > Hymenoptera > Vespidae > Vespula > Vespula pensylvanica. The sequence goes on along the minus strand of NC_057692.1, from coordinate 6,662,651 downwards.
TCGTTCGAATCTGCGCAGCGTCAAGTTTTCCCCTCCGATGCGTCGTACTTATACGTCTTTCTTACTAGGAGAAAAGTGATAGTGATTAGATCCTCTCTATCGCGTTTTCTTTCTTTCCCTTCTTTATTATATCATTGTCGTTTGAAATTTAAAAAGTTTATATCAGCTTTATCGAGTATCACCATGTTCGTCAGAAATCACTAAGATATAAAGGGAACATTTTACTTCTTTTTCCAGGTTTAAGTCAATGAAAACAAGGATATTAGGTGTTTTCATAAAATTAAGATCGATGAAATATTTGTTGATATTATTGTGAGTACTCCGGAGTATCTATATTTTTACATTTCGAAAGCTATTGATCTAATTTCCTTTTTTGTCGAACGAAAACATTTTCAAAGGAGTTTCAAGAGGACAATTTATTATTCTATGTTTACGTTACGTAACACTCACGAGCTGTGTCGTTAAAAACGGTGAAGATTACTTATTCAATTCTGAAGGTCAATTAGCAAGAGAGAAAGTCTAACGGTCGTATAGTGAATAAGAGGAAGGAGCAGAAGAGACGGTCAAGTTCGTGTTGGCAGGTGTTTGTTGCGGCTAACGTAGATTTTCATAAGGCGGTAGCGTGAGAGCACGCGCGCGAAGAGCCGGCGCATATAATGCAAACGATCGTGACTCAATGATAGTGCTCTTTTAACCTCAACGTATGTATATAAAACAATTTAAAAGCCTAAAGATCTTTTTTCTACGTTCCCGATGAATTGAAGTATCGTTAATTTTATCTTAACGGAGTTACCACATTGTCGATGGATCTTTTATAATTATTTTTGTTCGGCTTTGTGCGCTATCCTTATTTAGATAAATTCATTATAGTTAAGTTAAAGTCGAAAGAAAAGAAATAGTCGTTAACCGGTATGACAACATTATAAGTTGTTCATTAATGTAACGTGCAGAATGACAAGGGGAAAAAAAGGAAACAGTTAAATGAATCTTTTCATTTCTTGATTTTCTTCGTTTCACGATGGAGCACATCCGTTAACTTGTGTTCGTCCGCAGAAGATTAATGAAGATCATTCGAGTCGACAAATCGAAGCGAATGCATTTTTTACAATTCGTAGAAAACTCGAAGGAAAGAAGGCGATGATGTGCGAAAAGACGATGTCTGACGTGCCGACAAAACGTGCTCCCACGCTCATTGCCGTAGTCACTTTGTAAAGAGAGAATAAGGCCTTGGCTTATGAAACACTACGTTCAAGTCGAGCCACGCATGGCTTTCCATGACGAATTTCTGCGTCCTCTTTGAAGCGATGGCTTTAAGACGCTTTGATTCCGATCATATCGAACGTTTACACGATTTTACATACTGAATTGCGAAATAACTAGAATATCCTCAAAAATTCCGTAAAATTCGACATCCTCGTTAGATTTGTAGAACTTTATCGATTCATCATACGATATTGATATATTGAAAGCGAACTCCTGATACTCGAAGCCATAGAATAACAGAAAAAATTTTGATTCTATCGACAACCGAATATCCTTTTTCCTTGATACGTTCCTTAACCTTAAGAAAGAAGCCGCGTGAGATTTACCGAGAAAGTTCGCTGAGGTTACGCGTTTTAAGGATGGAAGAGCATCGATAATCGTTCACGTGGACGGCGAATGCTTTGAACATTTCGACGTATTGCTTGTACCGTGTATCGGCATTCAACGAAGGGAGCGAAGGAAGCGAGAGATCGGCTGGCAAGGCGCCACGACTTCGATGCGGTTACCTATCCCCCTTTCGGTCTCTTGGAAAAATAGCGTCGATCGAGACTCCAGATCGTCGATCTCAACGGCCATTAGCGGAATACACGAGAGTCCGCAGTGATTTTTCTACCTTGCCCCGATGGTCTTCGCGGTGGAATGCTAACCGGCGCCCGGAAGTACGCACTTGATCTTCCATTCCTGATCTTTTGCAGATCTAAGAAAAAGTCGACTCTTTCTCTCTCTCTTTTTTTCTCTCTTTCTCTTTCTCCTCTCCCTTTCTCTCGTTACATTCTTACGAATATAATTTTCAATAACCTTATCTTCATCATTTTTTCAATCGAGTAAGTAACTACATACGATATATTTTTTCTTCGTCATTTTTCTTTATTCTTGCTGATATGAAAGAAAAAAGAGTTATAATTTGTCTCGATGTGTTCGTATCATCTTGTATATTAAACGCAATTTTGTTGAATGGGGGAAAAAAAGATAATTCGTAAAAAAAGACGCGCATCAGCGTGTACCCTTTTAAAAAGTCAAATTATTGGGCGAGGTTCGAGATATACAAGTGGAACGAGATGCATGAAAGTTCTCACGGTGTTCGAGAAGAGATTTGCAAAAGAGAAGAAGAAGTATAGTAAGCGTGACATCACGCTTCGTACCGAGTTGCGTGAAGGCGCGACGAGTCTAATCGACGAGACGCGCCCATCAAAGGGTGATTCAGAAAGCATCTAGGATCTCGATGGGATTACGAATAGATGCGTGTGCGTACACCTACATATCTCTTCGTGTGCATGTCAATTATAGTGTTCGATCTAGTTGTTGGTGGATCGCTACCGGTAAAACTTTGCAAAGAAGACGGATGAATGAAGAAAAAAAAATCAAATCAACAAAAAATCTCCAAGAAATAGGACGACGATGAAGAAGTAGCCATTGCGACTACAGTGTTTCAAGCGTGTAATAAATGTGAGATCGAATCTGGTTGCTCTCGTTTTATCACCTTCACCGATTCGCTCGAACGAACGGCTATCCAGATTATTTGAATATCATTTTCCGCAAATGTCCGGCTAGCCAAGCGAAGATGATGCCTGTAAACACATGTTTGATGATCGTAAATATCTGGAACAGAACTCACCCTGGGGGTAATACGACGAACTCGATATCCATCTGACCCAAAACAAGATACAATAAAATAAAATCTGCTCGTAATGTGTTACGAGAATATCAAGGTTGATGTATGTTAACTTAGATTAATGAATTGAAAGATTAATAAAGATATAAGAAATAATTATTTCTAATCGTAACGCTAAATCCGATTATCTCAATTACATGTGTAATTAATATTTGAGTAAATGAAAATTAATCTAAAATTTCGATAACGATAATCATCTTAAAAAACAAAAAAGAGGATGAGTTTTCGTATGTAAAAAAGAATATCAAGATCATTTTGAGAACTTTCTACGGATATCGTGGTTGTGGTATTTCCTCTTTCTCTATCTTAAACAAAATAAGTACGACAGTGGAAAGAGATACGAACGGGAGGATATCTTGACACTTTCCAACTTCAACCGCAGATATGACGGTAGTTGAACTTGACGATCTGTGCACATCTTATGCTAACGACGAGTACCATTAATACTTTTCTTGTTTTCTTCGCTTGGTATATTTCTCGCAGGGCGCGTTCCCTCTCATAAAATATAAAGTACACGTCGTTAATGGTCAGTACCGAAGGGTAAGGTTGTGTTCTTCGTCGCCATGCGAGTTTACCATAATTTTCGTCTATCTAGTTTTATGCCAACGAATAATGTTTCTTACGAGAATGTAGAAATAGTTCTGATAAGGAAACTCAACGTAACCGGTAATCGTTGTTCGCTATTATGCTGATCTCTGTGGGAGTAAACGGTGTGCTAAATAATACGTATGTCTCTCTCGACAACGAGACAATACTCGAGTATCTTCCTTCTTCCTGAGTTAAGACGGTACATTACGTTGGCTCATGACGTGCCTACATAAGATTAACTCAATAAACCTCCATCCTTTTCTCATAGAATTTTATTTAAAATGTTGATCGATAATAAGAAATATTCAATGTATATTATTATTCTGTATACATCGAGTCATTTCCGACATTTTCTTAGTCATCTCTCTTTTGAATTCACATCTCTTCTCTAGGAAGTTCTACCTTGGCAAAAGCAAAAAAAAAAAAAAAAGAAAAAAACAAAAATCCAAAAGATCTTCAAGCCAACTATTTCATTCCTCGAGTTGACCATCGATCGTGGAAATGATTTTCGCGGACTTTCCAGGAACCGTTGGACGTCGTAGAAGGACGGTAATCCTCTTTGGAAAAGAAAACGAAGCTGTGCGTTGATGGTAGCCATCGTAGACCGCAGGAAATTGAAGTCATTAATGCTGGAGCTGGAGACGAGTAACGCCCATTGGTCGAGGGTACTCTTCTTTTCCTTTTCTTCTTGCTCTTGCTCTTTGCGTATGCTCGATGAATGCTTGCTTTCTATGTTAGCTCGAGGCCCGAAATACTTTTCGCTTGAATCTCTACCGGAAGATGTTATCATTTTTTCGACCTTCTTATTTCTCTCCCTTTTCAGATCCTTTTCTTATCCTTTTCTTCCTCTCTCTCTCTCTCTCTCTCTCTCCCTCTCTCTCTCTCTCTCTCTCTCTCTGTCTCTCTCTCTCTCTCTCTCTTATCCTCTGTTTCTTCCTTTTCCTTATATTCTCTAGTACTTGCTCGAGGATGCACCATAAAACGATAATCGTCATTAACTCATTAGGATAGGTAAAATTAGTACCCTTTGAAAGCCGACATCTGTCCGCCCGTGCGTACGCCGAACGCACGCCGCTTTTCATGAAGATTTCTAACGGAAGACGTCATTTTCGTTAAGCGGACACTTCATACCCAGAGGCGATCGGTAACCGTTTTACTATTCTAACGGAGAGTACACCAACGTAGTAGCGGCGCAGCATTCGCGCTTCGCTTCGTTAATCTTCAACTAAATTAACCAGAACGATCTACGTTACTTCGCCTTTCGGCCGTTACACCTTTACCATCAACCTAGATCATTTTAAAGTAAATGAGGAATTAGTAGTCATTCCAGGTAATTTCTTCTAATTTTACTACTGGCCAATTACTAAAGTAACCGACTAGTTGTTTCAAATATACCTTATATATTTTTTTCCATCGAAAGCATAAATTTTCTCGTCGTTGATATATAATATATATATATATATATATATACATCTTAACCCCGATTAGACCGATATGTTAATATTTAACCACGATATATGTACGTATATCGATACAGTTGACACAGATTTGTAAACGTATGTAAGTACCTAAGTATATTTTATACACATTCTAGATCAGTATGTCATAAACATAAAATAAATATTTGTCTTTATGTAAAAAAATAATCTATAAAATATATGAGATATATATCTTTAGGAAAAAGACATATATTGTAACTTATATGTCATCATATATGAAATACATTTGCATCATACTTTGTTTATGGACTTTCTAACAACGAGCGAATCTGCGGGAAAGATAATTTCTAATACGTTACCACGAAAGCGAGACGCCTTGAGGCTCAACTCCCATCTTCTATTTTTTCTCTGTTTTATAACACACCCTCTATAGCTTTTTTAACGAACGATCGAACCGCTAATAGGATGGCATCGGTTTCTAATTTTCTCTCAAACGATAAGTATACCATTTCTTTGATTTCATCTTTTTTCTTTCTTTTATCTCATGGAGATTGTTGAAAGCGGGTCATCGAGCGAAAGAATTTATACATATCAAAAGGAAAAGATCGTCATTACTATTTAAACAATAAGAACGCGTAGGTCTTATTGTTAACGTTATCTATCCCACGCGATTACTCTCGCGTGCGTAGTCGCACATATATAACGTTATTATCAATACGTATTTAAAGGATAATATTCTCATACAAGTGTTAATTGCTATTATCCTTTATGATTATCGTGTACCGTTACGATTCTAAAGGAATAACATACCGATTATATTCTTTTTAGACGAACATTATCGACTGTTCCATATTCGATGAAATTAACGGACATGACGTTGCAAGGAATAAATCTCTAACGAATAAATTTCCTTGAAATGTTTATAATTCTTCTACGTAATTTCAATCGTCGTAAATAAATCAGTTATGTCCTAGATATGGTTTTATAGTTTCTAATATAATTCAACGAAGAAAAAAGATTAATCCAAATAAAAATATGAAGTATTTAAATGAGATTAATGCTCGAATAGAAGCGGGAAAGGTAGTCGTTGAAAATTACAGGATTATATCCTCAGATAAGTCGAGTGAATCAAGCGAGACGGTCGATCGTATTCCGAGACAAAACGTTTAGATCAGTACTTTTTTTTAGAAGATAAACATGATCGTAACTTTGAAAATGGTATTGACAAAATTGTTCAGTGACTATTACGCCTGATTCTGTCCTATTAAAATGGATTTCATTATACGTATATGATAGTGCCTAAGAATAACCTTCTGATTTATGTTTCTTGAGAGTAATTTAACGATTAGTTCAAATGTAATCTTTCTTCGCTGCTTAATCATTCTTTAGAAATCTGAATAATGACAAGTATCAATAGTAAAGATTACTAACTAACAGATGATGGTTTCATAAAAGCGAACATCGAAAACGTAAAAAATATCTTGAAACGGCTCTCGGTCCATTGTGAAAGATCATGTGTGCCGTTATGAATCTCTAGTTATAAAACGAGTCCTCCCGGGTAGACCCGGGCACCGCTCTCCGAGCGAAGCGCATAACTGTATCCTTTCACGGAGAGTACGCGTACGTCGGAATTACGAGGGGAGGACTTTAAATTAAAACAAAAAAAAAAAAAGAAAAAAGCGAAAGACAAAGAAGACCAAAAAGAAAGATAAACATCAGAAGAGTTTGAGAAATAGCCGAAATAAAGGATATCACAGGATGATACTTTTGATGTAAGAAGCGACACTTTTACCAGAAAATTGCTCGTATTCTTTTTATGAAAAGTGAAATTAACAGGATATTTCAAATATTTGAAGACTTGGTATAAGTCAAAATCATCAGAAACAAATAAAAGTGAAAATTGTTATTATTTTCAATTACTGTTATCATAGAACATGCATATAATAGTATGTTAAAATTTGCCATCGTCACAGCATATTCCTATCTTTACATCTGAAGAATTTTGTCTTGTTATTATTTACCAAGAGGATCAACGAACGAAGAAGATTCCATGATGAAAGCTTGTTGATAAGGATAGAGCCGTCGCGAGGATTTCTTTTTTTTTTTCTCTCGAGGGAAAGACACAATCGACTTTCGCATCGGTTGCGACAGTTCCGCGTTGATATTTGGTGTCGTGCGATTCACGTATAGAGCGCGATATCATTGAAACGATCTACTCGTAGCATTGCTTGCGTAACGTAGATCTTCCATAGATCGTAGTAGCAAAAGGTGAGAACCTATTCCCTCCTTCTTGAGGTTGGAAGAAGTTCTAACCGTAAGAGGAAGCAATAACGATTCGACTTCGTTTCCGCAGATCATCGACGAGCCGAGACGACAGCATTGCTCCTTGCCTTTGTTCTTTCAAATAGATTCTTCTTGAAAATTTGTGATGTATGGTAAACGCGAAAAGTCATCGTCCTTTGAATACACTGTGAACGAGCCTTTAGAAAATCCATCCGCTTGGAATGCCGAGTCGCAGCGTGTAACGGCCATGGAATGCGCTAGTGGAAGTTCGATGCGCGTTCTCTACTCATGGTGTATGTATGTACGCATGCGCGCTCACACACATAAAGAGACAAACACATGCCACCGCGGAAAATTCTTTATTCGTCGTAGGAATTTTCGATCGTCCTTCGTATGTACTTTCAGCAGTTATCCTTCGTGGATATACTTCGATACATTAACGATATGTTACTTTCATAGAAATGCCGGGAAAACTTAAATTGATATCCGATATGCTAGATTATTTCTCTGAAATAAATGAAGTAAAAAGATCACGGAGACGATGATAGAGTCGTTGGAAATGTTTGTAAAGACCTTAGGTGATCTATAGAAAAAGAAAGGAACACCATAATCCGTCCTCGATTGCGTGAAACGCACGAGAAGGCTCGAGGCTCGAGGCTGCCGATCTCGAATGCGGGATGAGTCTGGCGGCATTGCAACACGTGTTTAACACCCACGTGATACGCTTACGGGCGTCGTCGCGGCGGCATCGACGACCAGGAGGTGGTCCCTTCATGATTTATCGATCCGATCGATCCTCGAGCACGATGTCGTGCCGCGATCCGGATTGCGAGACTCTCGAAACTCCGACCATTCGTGTTCCGACCATCGCTCGTTCTTCTTCCTACGTCTCTAGAGGCTGATTCATATTCGAATGTGAGAAACGTAAATATTAAATCATAGCTATAAAATTAGAATAAAAGAATCTGTAGCTCGAGTCGTAAACGATAAAGCCACCCTTCGGTGGAAAATAAATTATTCGACGAAATAAAATCTTTCCCTTAGACGTAAGCTTCCTTTTGAAACGATACTCGAAAAGCAATGGGAAGGTAGCTCGGTGTTGTTCGCGCTAAAAATATAACATCCGACGATAACTTTAAGTGCCGCGAGTAGTAAAAGCTCGAGAAGGGGACACCGTAATCCGTGAATGTTGCGCGACGAAACCGCAAGCATAAAATTGGCAATAAAGTTTACGAAGAGATGTACACACGCATACATACGTAGATACATACATATATGATGTACAAGAAAATTTCTTTTTCTAAAAATATCATATCCCGTCGCTCGTTTTAAATCGCTTTCGGCGTAACAAAAGAAAGAAATAACGGATGGTGGTCCGTGCGATATATCGAACTTTTGTAATCTTAAAATACAATCAATGGGCGTTACAAGAGGGAACGAAATTAATAGCCCGAGGCAACGTGTGATCTCGATTTACGGTCATTATGCAATTAGTCAAGTTCGAACTTCAGTCATGGTATCTCTTTCAATTTTCATTTCCCACTAAATTACCTTCCAGACAAAACGACCATGAACTCTTCTAATGGTTTATCATTGAATCCTAGAAAGTAGCTCGATCTACTTACCCACTGAATTAAGATTCCTTTCTTAGAGCTATTATTGCTGTTAGACCGATAATTAAGTAATGAAAAGAAATTTATTTTGTAAAAAAAGGTGTGAATTTAAAGGCTCGTCAAACTAATTTCACCTTTAACCAATTGATATACCTCTAAACTTATTCAAAGCGATAAATGAACAGGTAAAGAAATAGAAATCGAAGGAATCGTTTAAGTTGAAATAACACGATCTTTTAAACGATCTCTTTCTTTCTCATATCTCAAAAGAGAGAATTACGAACGTGAAGTCACGATCTTGAAGTAAAACAAAGGGTCAAACAAGGTTGCATCTGGCAACCCTTTGAGGATGAATCGAGTTAGCGAGAAACGAATCGTTATCTCGTTGTGCTCACGATCGTTCGCAAGTCGATTTAATGGACCGTTCGCGGGCCGTTCACTCTGGTTACCGCAAAACGATCGTCTGCTTCTCTATCCTTTCTGTGGTGAGAAATCGCGAGGACGTTTCCGCGATGGAAGCCGCACGATAAATACACACATTCCTACAAAAGCCGAGAATAAATATCTATTCGAGATGTGTAGTAACACAGATCTCGTCGTCTCGCGAAAGCCCAATTAAAGCGTTATTTATTGTTTCGCGCCCTTTATCGAACGTTTCTTGGAAAATAAGAAGATTCGAATCGTAGTTTTAAGATCGCATAACAGAGATTGCCGTCTGCTTTTCTCCATTTCATCGTATATCTTTTCTTTCAGAGATAACTCTTATCCGTTCGAACTTTTTATCGATTTAATCGTTTAAGTGAAAATTTTATTATTTACGTTTACGCCGTTAATGAATAAAAAATTTCATATGACGTGGTTTCTGATTTAGAGTCGTTGTTTCTTTAAACGTAGTGAAATCACGTACAATGAAAATCTATATGAAATTCTCGTACTCGTATCAACGAATTATATCGAAAGCAAGTAAGTACGTTTCATCGACGGACGCTTCTCGAATTCTAAAATATACGACTCGGTTTTAATTCCAACGGATGATAGGTGTAAGGGGCATTAACCGTGAACAGCTCCATGTACGATCGTGCGTTGATTTTAACAAGAGAATTCATTTATAAATTCAAGCGTGATCGTAACGGTGAATGGAATCGAAAAGAAGTATCTCCGTTAAGAGAAGGGAAAAGGATAGAAAGAGAAATGTAAAAGTACACCTTGGTAATTGGCCGTTCGTAATTAACAAGAATGATAATGACGAGACGATGGGCGATGATGATAATAATGACGACTATAGTAATATTATTCCGCATTATATTCGCTCGAGAAAGCACGATGCGCGAGGAACGGTGTTCTTCTCTCACAGATTTCAAAGTCGATCGACTGTCTCGAATTTTGCGCACGATTTTACACCGCTTATTTTGTGTCAAACCAATTGGATTTATTTCTTTTCTCACGAGCTTATTCTTAGTTCAAATCTATTTCAATTATTTGTTCGGAATTAATTCGCATAGAACGAAAAGTGCATGTATAAAATGAAATGTCGTATGTTCGTATATGAACAATAATCATTTAATAGTTTTTGTATATACAATTGATATACTTATTCTTCAGATAGAGCATAACAAATGAAAACTTTTTATTAATTTGAATTATTTCTGTTTTACTGAAATCAATTTTAATGATCTATTATTCGTCGCATAGAAAATTCTCGGGCGGATCCGGATGCAATTTGTCGACGCATATAGGGCGGATTACTTTCATATTTACTTTCCAACAAGAGAATTCAGTATAGCATTGGAGTGAAATTTTGCCACTCTCACGCGCCGAATGAAATTGTCACGTGCTCAATGTCCGCTTGGAAGATGAGAAAAGTATTCGGTCTTGGTACATAGATATGTATACCGTCACGTTCTGCATAAAAATAACATGACGCTTCTCGATTCCTTCCCTCTCGATTAGGAAGGTACTATGCTAACGGTAAGTCGATCGTCGGATAAGCAGAGCGCTCGTCCATCACGAACCACGACGATAATTGGACATTCGTGGAAATTGGTAATTACGAAAAAAAGTTGGACGAGACAGCAATGCATCTGTCTTTAAATTGATAGCAACGACTTTCGACTTTATTGCTTCGACATTAATCGTCTGATTGGACGTTGAAAAGTATTGTGCCATACGTAGAATACAAATGTCGCGATAAAATCGTTTATGTCGATGTTATCGCTTGTAATTGTTCTCGTTGCTTTGCTTTTTGAATTGGAATTGTTTTTAATCTCATTAACTATGTATAACGAGATATTTACATCGGTAATAATAAGTAATGATACCATGATCTAACCGAGGGTTATAGCATAATGGAATATAAATGATGAAATTATTTAAAGCGCTCACATGTTATAGAGAATTCGATCGTTACGTTTGTTACAACGATCATTTGTCGAGGTACAATATAAACGATTTCGATACGACCGATGAACCTTCGAAGAGATTCATCATCGAGCCATTCAAGCGTTCCATCGTTCGACTTATCAGAAACGTAATTAATGTTCGTTCATTAAGCGACCTATGGTAATTTGCATTTGGCCGATCTTTCGATCGCAATGCTCTGTGTAACGCGTTAATGAATCGTAAGATTCTCATAAGTGATCGTGTAATAAAGTCTTCTTTTTTTAACTGCTCGAACTTTCATAGCGCTACTTACTCGATTTCCGGATTTCGTTAATTTATCTTACAAAACAAGGTTGCAAGCATGATAAACCAGTTTTAAGGTTCACAAAAAAAAAGTTCGTACGAAACATGAAAAAAATGAAAGAATTAATATCGAAAAGTTTGTATATAAGTGTCACGTCAACCACACGATAATTAATATTGATCAACATTATTCTCATTATCTTAAGGATGGCAAATGTAACGTTAAGAATTGGCTGAAGCTCGCAATTATATCTACATGTAATAAAAGTTATTAGAAACGATCAGAAACGACCCCATACAGAGCAGAAACTCTACCAATTAATTAAACGACGCTATTAATAGAAGCTATCTTGGTCGTACATATGTTATAATGCATTCGTACTGTATAAAAGTTAGTGTACAGAAAGATAGACGTTTTATAAAGGGAACCAACCGGTTGACTCATCGTTCTTGCAACCTAATTTTTATATATTATACATACATACATACACACACACACATATATATATATAAAATCTAGTTCCTAATTATTCGTAATATTAACTAGGCAATTATTATTTGTTAATTAAGTGCGACATAGTGATTTGCATCCTTGCATTCTACGTGGTCCATTCGTTTTTTATAAAGGTTGGGAATGTAAAAAAGAAAAAGAAAGAGAAAAAGATAGAGATAGAGATAGAGAAAGAGATATATAGAGTAAGTTGTTATTCTCTTTTCTCTCTTACTCCGCTTTGAAGCAACGTCTCGCATCTTAATCCTCCTATACCGTGAGCAAGGACTCCCTCTTAATCGATCTCTCAGCTCGTTCTAGTAGAAAGAGTCGCGATACGGTGCGACTAACAGCGAAACGGTTTATTCGAATCAGAAGGCATTAAATTGTATGGAACGTCGTGTACAACGGAAATTGGAAGTAATACAAGCTACTATCTAACGAGTCCCATTTCAGAATCAGAAAGAAGTTTCGCGGGTAAACGCGTCTTAGAAAACGGATTATACTTCCTGATAAAGTTGAAAACAGTTAGAACTTATTTTTAGTATAGAAAGGATTTAGCACGCGAAAGGATTATAACGTTTATTGTATCGAACACAAGATTCGACTTAATTGAACCTCGTTCTAGGCTCGTTGCAATCGAAGACCCATACGTATATATGTATGTATGTATATATGTACGTTCGTAAGAGAAAACGATTTTTATTCTTTCCTGATTTGGAAAATCGAGTCCACATGATTCTCCTATTTGGTGACAGTAGTTTCTAAGAAACTTCATTTTTTGTTTCTTTTTCTTCTCTTTAATGGACGATCCAGAGTGAGAATATTTTTGAGGAGTACATCGAACCGATCAAAGTCTAACTGGTTTCGTAGCACTTGTCAGTTTAAAATTCTTCGAAAATGCCGTTAAATTTTTTAGTTTACCGTTACGAATAGAATCGTTATCTTTGAAACATCGAATATTTATATCAGGTAATAACTTTGTTAACGAGTTGTATTATATATACGTTATATTATGATACATTTATATTCCAATATAATATAATTCCAAAAGATAATATATCTTTTGAAATAAAATTCATACGATCAAAATGGAAATAAAGCGGAAAAGAAATTGTCGCTAAAAACTATTTCCATCACGAGAAGACGAAGAAGGTTAAACAATGTTGGCGTGGATGACAAGGGTCTCTCCTATTCTATCAACTTTTTTTGTCACGCTCTCACGTCAGGATTTCTAGGATCAAGAACAATACTTCCTTTGAGGGTGAACGATGATGAAGATGAAGATGATGATGATCATGATCATGATAATAATGATAATAATAATAATAATAACAATAATAAGAAAAAGAAGAAGAACAACAACAAGAACAACAATAATAATAATAATAATAACAGTTATAATGAAGAAGCGATGATGTGCGAGAAACAGGCTACGTGACTTCGTGTTAAAGAGTTAAGGCATTTCTGTAATCGTCGGTAATTGGTGCGTAAGTAACGACCAACGGATTTTTTGTTGACTTTTATACGCGAGAAAACAAACGCGCGCGCTCCTTCACTAGCGCATGTGCTCACGACTAAACAAGCATCTGCACTATTTACGATTCATTATACGTCGATGAAACGACGTTTTGTCTCGTTAAGTCTATTCTATCATTGAAAATGAAAAAGATGAAAAGAGAAAAATTCATTACTGGCTACCTCGAAAGAAAGAAAATCCATGAATGCCATTTCCTTAAAGGAAACACGTCGAAGAAGTTTTAATCGCGAAGGTCCCTCGAGAAAATTCTGTCCAAGGTAAGAGATGCGTGCGTGTGCACGCGCTACTTGCAGCATTGTTATGTTTTTTCCCAAATGAACAAAGATCAGAATCAAGAAAAGGACCCTTACAGTTTATAGCGATAATTTCTTTATAATTCACGTATTCTTAATTTGCACACAGTATTAATCGTAATAATTTTGTCGAATACTAACGGTAAGATTTTAATCTACATTTATTAAATTAATTATTCATGAGACAACAGAGCTAGAGACTTGTATTAATCGTAATCACCTACGTATCGCCAACACAATTTCCCACACGTTCTGTATAACTATTATACGTGTTAAAGCAAATTTTATAAAACGAATCGTTAAAAATAGTAAGAAAGAGAAAGATAGAGAAAGAGAGAACGATAGAGATAGAGATAGAGAGAAAAAGAGAGATGCAACTTTATAGATAAAGATTCAGAATGAAAAATAAATCACCCCATGTCTCATTGTCCTATAATTTTACCTCGATATTTTTTGGACGATGACACCAACGGGCTTAATTTCTCCGGAGACGGAGCATGTCGTGGTGGATGACATAAAAGAAGCCAAAGAGAGTGAACTTTCACATGAAAAGTTTGCCTCGTTTCATGACTCCGAATTAGACCGATCGATCGATCATCGAACTTAACTTTAAGTAGTTGCACGATGTCTCCGACCAAAAACGTCTCTTTCGATCGACCGTTCTTCGAGACGGTCGGAGGTTTACTGACACCGGCGCTTCCACCTGCTTGTAACGCCAGCCAAGTTTACCCGAGTTTATCCCCCGATGCGTCACACGCGCGCGCAAGCGAAGTGCTGACTACGGAGAAGGGACACAAAATGTAAGAGCATTATTATACATAGTTGATAATCAACCGTCTTCTTGTCATCCCTATCCCCTCTGTCCTTCTCTTTCTCTCTCTCTCTCTCTCTCGTATTAAGATGAATATAAAACACATGTATATAGGATATACATCTGATACTGGGATGCTGGACCGGCCTTCTCGTGACGCAGCGGATGTTCACGGAGATCATTATCCTTAATAATCCACGTTCAGTTAAGAAGACAGCAATGTCAATTTTTTTTTATATATCATGTATAATGCTTACGCCCCATTCTTCACTATCTTTTTTCTTTAACATTAGAAAATCAATGAAGTGTGCTTATGATAGATTCAAGGAAGTGTTTACTTTTATATTTATGATTAAATAAGCAAATTTATGTTATATTATATAAAAAAAAGTAACACTTATTATTAAATATGGTCAACATTTTTATATTTACAGGTATTATTATACAGTTATTATATGTAGTATAAAAATTTGGTAACATAGTACGGAAATTTGAAAAACATTTTGTCTATCTGAAAAGCAATATAAAATTATTTAAAAAATCGTCCTTTTGCTTTTTATAAATATTTTGAGACCATTTAAAAACAATTAGATAATATATTTTTCGTAACTTTTTTATAACTTTGGTATAAACAAAATAATAATCACCGACAATTTTCACTCCATCGATTAAACAATGTTCTACTATTACCAACAATATTTCCCTTGATCAATAAAAGCGCACTTCGGTATTGTTGCTAATTATCGATTTAATGAAGAAAAAACTATTATTATCAATTTTTACTTATCATTTTTAAATTATTTAATATTTTTAAAACATTTTATTCAATTATTAAAACAGTAATATAAATAATTAGCGACGTACTCGATCAGTACTATAACAATTTGCTGCTAAGATCCGACTATATCTACAATTAAAACAGAAATCTACTATTACTGACTATTACTCTTCCAGTGAAGAAGAGAATTACTGTTACTAATCATTACTCTTTCAGTAAAGAAGATAACTACTATTACCGACTATTACTCTATCAATAAAGAAGAAAACTACTATTACTGATCAAAAAGAAATCTACTATTACCGATTTATAATATAACAGTAAAAATCTTTTATTACCGACTAAGTAAAAACGTCATTAAAACAAGGATCTACTATTAGCAGCAGCTAATAAAAGTCGATAAAACAGGAATTTACTATTATTTCACGAGCATATAGATCGATAAGTTGGGAATCTACTATCGCAGGTAATGTTAGTAGTTCACGAAACAGGAATTTAATATTTTTAGTGTCCGTTAGTTGGTATAACAGGAACTTATAAATATTGATAATTTTTTAATTTTCGATAAGTTAAAAAATAGTTGAAAAATATCATATGATATTAATGCTTGTATGAATGTTTTATTTGATGATTTCATTTTTTTATCTATAAGAATTATATTGAGTAAATTAATCTTCGTATCTAAACAATTTTGATTATGTTCCTATAACTATTTGCTTTTATTCGGATCTACTAATCACGATATTCTATTCATTTAAATTATTCTAATTTGAATATTAAGAATTTGGTGGAAATGTAAAATCTGTGATAAATTTTCGACATTATCGATAAATTACGATGTGTTAGATTATAAAATCTTGTAAACTCGAACAATATATATTTACTGCATATATATAAAATCTGTTTCATTCACCAATTAAATTGATATGTAAACAACTTACCGACTGTATTTCAACCAGTATGTAACAATTTTTCTTACTCGACCGATATGTAGCACAACTACATTATCAACGTTAAAAATAAGCAAATATTGAATGGAAGAAATCTTACCTGTCGAATCCCAGGCTGTCCTGTCGGTAAGCACAATCGTTGCAACCGCTGCATCTTGACGATAGTTCTGTTTCTCGATCGATATCATCGCAATGACTTTGAGACTTTCGATGATCAGCAACCATAGACCAAGTTCGATGAATGAGATATAATAGATAGAGCGGCTTGTTGCGTCGACAAGGTTGCGATCTTGAATTCCCCATTATATTGAAAATTATATGATACTTCCTTTAATGATGTTTTTATCTTCTTTCAAAGAATCGTGTAATAAACGGTATTATGTATCTCTCGTTCGTTGAATTTGCACATTTATAATTTCAATCTTAATTGAATAAAAAACTATGTAATTCTTTTTACACGTAACATACTACATCATGCAAAATTTTACAATTCTATCGACACGATAGCATGACTCGATCACTGGAGGTCGTGGGATTACAGAATAATATGACTGCAATAACCCTGACCTTGAAACATGCTCTTTTGTTTGATATACGTAACACTTTCCAATGTAATCACGTAGCTATCATTCACATTTTTTGATGCTTGTAACACCAATCGTTTAAAACAGCTGTTCTTTTACATCCGATTTTCTTTCTTCCTAGACACAAGCTATATTTTAACACGTTATATATATTATTAAAGGAACGACACAAGTTTCTATAAAACAAATTTTCTTGAAAGAAGAAAAGAACTGTGTGTGTGTATGTGTGTGTGTGTGGTGTGTGACAACGTTCGTTCACACGTTTTCCTCCTGTCCTTTTCGACGAGGTTATCGCAATTCTTGTCTCACATTGTTCCTCTCCTGCAATAGTGTTTACACTTGCGTAATTACAGGTCGAGGCAACGACTCGAAAGTAGCATTTACGGAACGGCGAGTGCTGCACTTCCTCAAGCAGCGAAAGGACTAAGTCGCAAGCTTTTATGAACTGCGTTTATTAAGATATTGCGCATAGGACGTCCATAAATTATTCTCACGATTCGTACGTGGGAACGTTGTACGTTCGTGTAATTTCATAGTTTCATCGTGAGGCCCATTCGCGAACACTCCCCAAAGCCATACGTCTTTCTTGCTCATCGCTATTCACGAAGAAAGGAATCACGATACTATCAAGGTTCTTCTGGTTTTCTATTTTCCAAAAAATCTCAAAAAGATCGAATATCGAATATTTCTTTACTCAATCAATGTTTCGTAATCAATTTATCTTATCGGAATTGATATTAGAATTTCTCAGTGAATGTACGACTCGTCGTCCATGGAATTTCTCGGCTTTCACGGCAAGGCACTTCCTACGTATTCCACTCTCTAATTCAAGCCCATCCTACAGGTTTACGAAGACATAAAGCATCGTGCGATCCGTCTTGTCGTTCGTCCGTGAAAACGAGCAAAAATCGAGTCAACGTTTCCTGTAATTTAATTTTACGTATCACGATGCACCGTAATTTTCTTTTATAAAACGCACGTTTTCTTTTCTAACTTATTCTGAAAGTTTCCAATGCTCTTTCCGCGATTACGGTATTTTCTTTCCAAAGACGACGAACACCCGCACTTTTATTTCTTGTTTGATAAACGTCTCGTCGTAGAACCGGTAACAACATACATTCAATTTTCTTCCTTTCTCCGTCGTTGTGAACGAATTTACACGTCGTTATCATACACTTTAGAAAAAATCTCCGTTAATGTCGTTAGACGCGAAAAACGTGTCTTCGTTCTCTTCGTTGTCGTTTTCGTCGTCTTCGTCGTCGTCTAACGAACGGATTCCCATACTTTGTGCAGCAAGTATGACGACGCTCGCTTCTTTCAAGCGGTCCTACATCCTGTCGCGCGCGCGTCAGACACAACGCGAGGTAATCTTCGTCTATTTCTTCTTCTTTCTCTGCTTCTTCTTTTTTTCTTTCTTACTATCTTTCTTTAACCATAGACTCTCGTGCTTACTTTACGTAAGTTACTACTTGTACGCTATTGTTCATTTTGAATAGCCTACATCTAACACCGTATAATATACATATCGATATACGTTACTTATCTTCCTCTTTTTCTTTCTATTTTTCTACTTTCACGTTATGACCATCGGAGAATGGAAAATGGAATAGTTAAAATCGTTAAGGATACACTTAGATTACCGAGCATGATCATTAATCTTTCGCAGCGATCAATCGGAAATACGTTGAACGGAAATGAAAATAATGAGCTTAAAATATACCGGTAATCTCGATCGTTATTTCGTGCTCGGTCGCCTACTCGTAAATATCTATTTATTAATGTAATAAAGAATCATTATTATGAGAACTCGAAGAGTTCATTAGCGTATTTTTATTATTTAAAGATAATTCGCGAATGGATCAGAAATGGATCGGCTTTCTAGATGGAATGACAATCGAAATAGAGGACGATAACCTTGACGTTAGGCAATCGACGAACAAAATTAAAGACACGGTTAGCAGAGAAATTGCTTCACATTATGTTGCGGTGGCTGCATAGGCCGCAAAACCACATCGAACGTTGTAGCCGTGAAAATAATAAATTATTCCTTCCAGGAAAGCCCACTGATCTACTGACACGCGAAAAACTCTCCAAACCGTTACGTATTACGCATTGGGAGCGTTTGTAAGAGTTGCTAAAGTTGTTTTTCTAGAAACTCATCAAACTAGAAAAAAAATGATATCGACGATACAACAATACGATCTAATTTGCTAAACGTCTAACGGGAATAATACGAAAATGTAAGATTAACTATCAATTGTCAATATTAATGAATGCGAGATATGAATTAAAACTGTAGTTTCGAATTAATACGTTATGATAATAATTGACGATAATTATAACTTGATGACTCGACGAGAAACAGGTATGTTTACATAGGCTATGATTTTTTCGACCACAATACGCTTTCTCACGGTTAATGACCTTCACTGACAACTATATAAACGTAGAAGAAAGCTTTGGAAAAGACACTTTAATTCTATGTTAACATCTATATGATCTCCAACAAGTTGCAAGTTAATATAAATCTACTTGATTATCACTAATCACTTCTTATACTATCTCCTTTTATAGCATCGTAATAAATCCCAAGATATTCACAAAAAGAAAAGAAAAAAAAGAAGAAAGAAAAAGTAAAAAGTAGTAATTACAAGAAATCGTAAAACTTTATAAGGTAATTTTAACGAGAGCCTCATTAATTCCGTCGATGAAGCGTCATACCGACCGGTGAATAAGCTTTCTTCCCACGTAAGACGAATGGCTAGGCAAATCCTTGAGGTAAACCAGAAGCCGATCCACTTCGCACGTTCTCACTCTCGCGAGAATTAACTCGCTTATCTCGCTCGAAAATTATTAGTCGATTCAAAAAGAAAAAAAGAAAAAGAGAAAAATGTTTACTTGTTAAAGAAATTTTTAACGATATATCATCATCGAAATGAAGCAATAATAGAAATAAAAACACGAACAGTTAGTCTTTAAATATTATCGTTGTCACACCTCACGAGAATCTCGTATAATAAACGTCGAAAGGTAAACATCTTTGATATCTCTCTCTCTCTCTCTCTCTCTCTCCCTCTTTCTTTTCTTCTCTCTTTCTTACTAACAATTCATCCTTTATCCTGTCTCATTCTCTAAGAAGGCACTTGGCTCGATCGCGGAGCCGGTATTTTCTCGCCTCGAAAGGACAGATCGTTGAAGAGTCTCGAGAGATCAGATTTGACCTTTCGAGCCCGTCGAAAAGTCACGCGAAAGAGGAGTAGCTCTCTTCGAATAGGAGAGGCTCTCTCGAGGCATTCACCGTGCGAGTTTCGAGAGCCGACTGTCGAGCCGCAAATGCCCGAAGGTGCACGTGCACACACCGTTGCCTCTCGTCGTCGCCTTCTCTCTTTCTCTCTCTTTCTGCTCTTTGCTTCTCTTTTCCTCTCTCTTTCTGTTCTTTGCTTCTCTCTTATTCGCCAAAGCCGCGGAGAACGCTGGATCTTCTTCTTCTTCTTCTTCTTCTTCTTCTTCATCATTTTCTTCTTCTTCTTCTTTCAACCGGTCGCCGCACGTCGTTCACCACCTCTCAAGCAACAGCGAAAAGGGCTAAGCCCTCGACTCGAATCGAGATCTTAACCTTACGATTCTGTGTTTTGTTGACGACCCACGCGTGAACCAGATTTTATTAGGTCACCTTCGCCCAGGGATTCGAAACCGGCTAAATTCTTCGTCTTGGGTATCTTTTTACGAAGCTACTTTTTAACATTTCTCTTTTTCCTTTCGATTCTTTTGTATCTCTTTTTCGATACTACGTGACCACGTGATTAATAAATAAAATCGATATTGTTTAATACATTTTTTAAATAATTTTGCAATTTTCTTTATCGTTACATCGAATAGCATAACGTTCGATATAATTTAGCCGATATAATATTATATAACATAGAAACGTACGTGGTACATTAGACAAATGGTGCGATGCCGATAGTGAACAATTTGAAACGGGATCGTAACTCATTATTGGGATTACACGTATCATACTATTGTTAGTCGTTAGCGAACGTTGTAACTTCGAAGATGTTCCACCGAGCAACCGATACTACGAATATTTCTAGGGATTTACGTTAGAATGTATAATCTTTCTATGTGCATACGTGTACCTTAATGTTTCTGTGACTATAGTTTGACCAGTTCGCGAAAGTTAGCGAAGTTTGCTAATGAGATGCAATCAAGTACCGCTTGAAGAAAGATATCAGTCACGAATATAACTTTCGAGAGAATTGAACTGTATTTAATGACGTTTAACGAACAAAGAATGTTGGATAAGAAATTTTCTAGATCGTTGCAAGTTACTTTCATTAGCGATCGCATTTCTCATACCTTTTACAATATCGGCTTTATAATCAATAAAAATTCCAAGACATTTGAAGAGAAAGATCGATCGTTAACTTCTGTAATCGACTATACAGTTACAACAGCTCTATCAAGATACCAGAGACGTCTCGATTAATCGTGATAGATTATCTTCGACCGATCAAGAGCAAAGGAGATTATTAGTTTCCTAGGTGCGATTTGGTTCAAATGATAAGTTAGGTCGTTTCTTCCGTCTATCTCTCTTTAAAGGCTATATATTTAAAGTTTTAAAGCATTTTACCTGCAAATTTGCAAACGAATCGAGCGTGGGTCAGGTTTTACGTTGGTTAAACCGAGTCTCTAAGCAGGTACTAATGGCCAATGTAAATCTTAGATGAGGATGGCTTCGGGTTTTACAAGCTGGTGGCTTTTTGCCGTAAGTTGAGTCAACTGGTCGTGGAAAACCGAAGGACCGAGTCTTGTCTCGTCTATCTCTATCTTTCCCTCTTATTCTCACAGAACGTTCGGATTAAAGCTTACGACTGGCTATAGTATGTACCAAGAGAAGCGTGGAATCTTCTTCAAGGTACTTATACATACATACATATATACACGTATGTATGTATATATGTATGTATATGTGCGTGTATCTGAGACTCTAGGAAAACTCCTACGATCCAGGGACGATTAGGCTTACGGCTGACCTGAGATAAGCGTTCACACTCGTGTATCATTCTGTAAGAACTAACGTAACTTCCGGGTGTCTGCGAGATCTTCAGAGAACAAGGAAGTGCCGTAGAGGAGGATATGCTAATGAACGATAAGCCAGTTTCCTAACAATTCTAGCGTCACGCCTTGGATTCGAAACGTCACTCAGAATTTCGATCGAATTTTTGACGTTTTGAGATAGTGCTGACTAGACGACTAAAAGATGTCGCGAGATATCTCCGACTTTGTAATACTTTTAAAGCGTATACTATACGAAGTGAAATAGATAACTATTACCAGGTGAAAGAACTTTCTATTTTCTATTTACAGAACACGTAGAGTTTGAAATTATTCAGATGAAACGGTTTATCTAATTTTTGTCGAATTAATTTCTAAATCAGTGAAGTCGTGTGAACTGATCACTAATATTGGAAATAATAATTATTGCATATCTATTACAAATACATAAAAATAAATCTTTCCCTTATTTGCCAATAGAAATATCTCGGTAGTATTCGAATTTCGTAGTAATTAATTTGTAAAATTTACTAATATCTGTAATCGTTTTCATTGATAAAACAGATGTTTGTCAAAGATGTCCATAATGGCAGTCAGTGTATTAATGTGACATCGTTAAACATTTCTTGGAATAATAATGTCATTGTCAATTTGTCAATCAAAGAAAATGAATACAGACACAGAATGGTTACGATATTGCCACTTTCTCAAGGAGCTGACCAATTGTAATTTAACTCACGAGAAGAAAACTTCAAAGGAAACGTGAGCAGAGTGCGGAATACAGTGCGACGCTTCCTGATGATCGCGCTCGCAGCAGCTAGAATGCATCTATGTAACTGAAGCAACTCTAGTGGGTCAGATTCACGCTTGACCTGCCTTGAACGGATACTTGTAACCATGTATCAAGCGGCCAAGAGCACCGTTCCTTCCGGATGCTTGTGCAATGTCGGGAACAGGAAAGTAAAAGATATGATAATTACTTCGGCCCGTCGAAACAAATCGTCGTCGCGTCGGGAACTCACCGAAGCGTGCTAAAGCGAGCGAAGCAAACCGAATCCATTTCCGAATCAGAAGAATACGTAACAGATCGCTGATATTATGTCATTCCACGGTGAAATGGTGAGACGAGTAGATAGTCGGATTATTGGATAATTAAAGCGCAACGCTAACGAGATTCATGTAACGAGTCAGAACATTACAAGAAATCTCTCATTAAATAATATTTTTTGTTTCTAGAGGAATGTTAGTGAATGTCTATGATTGATTTTCTTAAAAAATTCATCATTATTTCGAGCGAAGTTTTATCGGAATTATTTTATTACGATATAATTTATATCTCTTTCTTAGAAGGAATCAAATAGTTGTACGATGCGTGTTGAAAATCTTGTAAAAATATTTACTTTATATATTTTGTTAAAATATTTTATAATATATATTGTTAAAATGGAAAAAATCGAAAGTCTGTTACGGCAGTCTTTTATAACAAACTCATCAAAGAAATATCCGTTAATAATAGAAATAGGAAGGGAGAGTATGTAGAAGCGGGGGTAAAATTCTTTGGGAAAATTGCACGACTAACGATACTCGTGCGACTCACGGTTTTGCATCGCGATAACCTCGCGCATCATACACGAGATTGTGGTCTCGGATTGCGTAAAGGTACTTACACCTACCAGGGAAGGGAAATCATCTACGCGTGTCGACACGCGTTCTGTGTTTCCACACCTATCTCTTCGAGTTCTTCTGCGTTAATACATACATACATACATATGTGTGTGTGTGTGTGTGTGTGTGTATAAGTTGTACAGTTGTTTTTTGTTTAAATCAGGGATCATCGACACTTCGTAATATCAATTGAAATTGCATCGAAAGATGTTGAAACGTCGTAATAAAATAACTACTTTCTCGTTGATTACGATCAAAGTGATTTTCGATTAAAAAAAAGTTTCACATCGGTATGCGTATATATAGCTTATGATTACATGCGATAACTTGTTGAATAGATTATTGAATTTGCATATGAAAGAGAAAATCTAAATTTTTGCAAGATGTTTATTAATAAAGATGTTATTAATTTAATTTCTTTTTTTTCAAATTTGATAAGTACGATTAAGGTCGGTGAACTTTTGTTATCTACCTATGGTTTCTAACGACTAGATCGTTTTTTTAAAGAAACGTGGAAACGTTAAAAGTAGAACACTTGCCCGCCGTTTTTCGCCGAAGGCAACTAATTAGTCGAAGTAAGGAAAAAGTTGACACGACGGGATCCGAATAAAGTGGGACAATGTGTCGTTGGCGTATACGCACACCCCATACCTATCGGAGGACGCGTCGTTTGACCCCCATAAACACGTTTATCCATTAACTTGATGCTCATCATTCGAGAGCGATGCGAATGGACGATTGTGCACCACCATGAATAATTTATTCTCTCGTCAATGCGTAACTTCGATTCTGAATGGAGATGCATTATGCATATAGCAGAACGTTCAGAGTCCGGTTTGGCCGGACGGGAGTGATCGAAAGAGAACCATGTTGGAATCGAGGAAAATAACGGTCGCATAAGCCATTAAGAATAATTACGCTTTGCCTTTTTTACCTTCTACATTCTTTCCGAATCTACTAATCAATTTGAACGTATCCTCTTTCTTGAGGATCTGCCCACCCATCATGTCCCAACTTGATATCATAAGAATTAAGCAAAATAATCAAGCTCGTCGTTAAACAAGTTTTCAGAAATACCAAAGACATAAAAATAACTGGTCATACCGTGGGAGTACATAACTTATTAGTCAATTTAACGGTCGATGTCAAACGAGGCTACATATCGAGGACTCGAGGGATTAGGGATTAGAAATGGAAGATAAAGATATGGACGAAGAGATTAAAAAGAAAAAAATGAAGAGAAAAAGGAAGAAAGAAAAAAGTAGAGAAAAGAAGTCTCGAGCAACGGTATCATTCGATTTAAAACCAAAACTCAATGAAAATCTGATGGCGAAGAACTCGAACGGTCCCTACCTTTTCCTTCCGTTAACAGAAGCTAAGGTCAGGGCTTGTAGTACATACATAGGTACGCGTGTACTAGAATCGTATGGATATCGATTCGGAGCAGGTGATACAACGAGTTTCTTCTTCCTATGTTCTATCTACGTGTATTGCTTGTAGCCTACCGACAACCGCAATTACGGTGCTCTACAGTTAGGGTCACTAAAAAAGGCTGTCGGGATCTCGGGTCTCGTCGGTCCAGTTTCTAAGCGTTAGATCACTAACGCGAATGCATCTCACGTCCTTTCTACACGAGAAAAAGAAAAAGATAGTTGAAGAAGAAGAAGAAGAAGAAGAAGAAGAAAAAGAAGAAGAAGAAGAAGATGGTGGAGGAAGAGGGAGAGGGAAAGACGCGTCTGCAACTTGTTCTCTCTTCCTCTTCTTCTTTCTCGCTCACGGCTGCGTGCCTACGCCCAGTAAGGCTGAGTCCTTACACACAGTATCGCATACCGTTATATTATTTATACCGGAGGCATATATTTTGCCTATGCGAAAGCTCTCCTCCTTCTTCTTCTTTTCTTCCTCCGCCGCCTCCTCCTCCTCCTCCTTCTTCTCTCCTTGTTCTTTTGCACGCGAGAGAACTCGCCTTAACCTCGATTCATTATCGAGCTTGACTCCAAAAGATCGAGCAAGACTTTCCAAAAGGATTACATTCCCTCCGATCGATGACATAATGATGAGAGATAATCTACTGCCTCTTCTATTTGTTCAAGTAATTTCTCTTCATCGTGCGATCGAAAGTCGGAGAAAAACGAACGATCGTTTTTCTTTCGAGTATCAAAACGTTAAGATTAATCTTGACAAACAATTTAACAAATGCGATATAACAAAAATGATAGATAGATATTTCTAAAGTTATATCTCAATGGAAATATAAACTCTTCTAATATTTAAGAGAAGATTAACACTCATTAAAGAGAGAGAGAGAGAGAGAGAGAGAGAGAGAGAGAGAGAGAAAGAGAGAGAGATACTTTTATGATACGTATTACATCAAATATCAGTCTCGATAATAAAAGGTCTACAACTAACGATAAATATTATCGTGTGTAATTTATTTATCTCGATCAATGATTCATACTGTCCTTCGATCCGGTTTCGAATGTAGCGAAGGAAAGATATTTTTCACGTAACGCGAGTAGTAATATACGGTTAAAAATTGACGTCGTAAATTATTGTAACGTGCGAAAAATAAATTTCTAATAATGGGATCGTGACAGAGTCGTGAAAGCATTAGATTTGCCTTTACGTATCTCTACGTTCGTTCGGATTTCTTTACGAGCTTGCCGCGCCTCGTTAAAAAGCCCTTTGTCGCGCGCCACCGACGTTTAATTACAGCGATCTGTTTTATCGACGCGTCTCGTACTACGTGCACGTTCTCGCGCACGTGATTTTTTCCTTTCTCGCGTCGATGCTCGATAATTGCAATTTCCGTTTAACGACGTCTTCGCTCGTACACGTTAATAGGAAAGCTAAGCGATTGCTGCCGTGTCGAGTTTCAAGATATAAATAATAAAAGGACTAATATAGTAAATGTATTTCATTCGACATCAAGAAATATTAAAGATAGAACATTGCAATAAGAGATATTAAAAAATTTTAATAACAAAAATATAAAGGCTATATAAAGTTACTCACATTTTATGTAGAATCAAAATGAGAAATCGTTGAATGACTTTTCTCAAGCTGCGATATTAATTCTTACTAATTAATTGGAATCATAATTGTCACAACGAAAAATAGCCTAACTACGAAATGTATATAAAAGAAAGCAACTAAACGGTTTATCTAAATAAATGGTCATTCTATCCAGTGTATACGTATAACTAACTTATAATTAAGAAATTTTCATTCTTAATGAACAATTTGTTATTATTAGACAATTACATTCATTAGAATGTATTTGAATAGAGTTTAATTACTCGTCTTGCTATATATTACTTAAATGAAGTCTCTCCGTGTAAATGCCAATAAAGTGTATCGAGTAGTCGATAGATGGCACTACGGACATTGCGTTAAGGCGACTTTTATCAGGCGCAAGCTAATTGGACAAAATTAGAAATTGTCCACGACGTAATGAAACTCATTACAATGTGAATTTTTTATCTGACTTGAATGTGACTAATATCACAGCACGTGTTATAATCATTTATAGTTTTCTCAGAGATTATTACGGTTCCCATATTATTACGATTTCATAATATGGCGTTAAGTAATTGTAAATCAATCTTAATAGAGCAAATTCGCGCTGTTGTCAGCTTTCAGCTGACGACTTGTATGTAACTAAGATGGCGTCAGCGGAACAAGTCGGTCTTAACAAAACTTGGGAATTATCGCTTTATGAATTACATCGGACACCTCAGGATGCTATTACTGACAATACAGAGATCGCGGTTAGTCCGCGAAGTTTACACAGTGAGCTTATGTGCCCAATTTGCTTGGATATGCTTAAAAAAACCATGACCACCAAGGAGTGCCTCCATCGTTTCTGTTCAGATTGTATCATCACCGCACTTCGAAGCGGTAATAAGGTATATATTTACATTTTGATCTTTCTTATGATCTTTTTTACGTTTTTGTTTATTTGTTTCCATAGTCTTTTTAATTGTCTGCGTACTTTTTACGTCTATGTAAGGTTTAGTTGTATTCAAATCTTTGAACGTCAAAGATTTATGTAAACAGACTGTTGTCAGATTAAAAAATTTCGTTATATTAACATCGTTATTAATTTTATGTCTACACAATGTTACGGAACACAATTTTATGGGACACGATGTTATGATTTGAGGAATATTTGAATTTTTTTGTTTGAAAAATGTTTCATATAACTTGTCGGGAAAACTTGTATTATTCTATCTTTTTTTTAACCTTTCAGTTATAGATATAGATTGTATTTATGGTTTATCATGGATACGGGTTACATTAACTGTATTTACATTGTTTATTTGTAGGAATGTCCAACTTGTAGAAAAAAATTAGTTTCTAAACGTTCCTTGAGACCAGATCCAAATTTTGATCTATTAATTTCAAAGATATACCCAAGCAGAGATGAATATGAAGCGCATCAAGAAAGAGTTTTGGCAAAATTAAATAAATCACATTCCCAGGCTGCCTTAGTAAATTCTATCACCGAAGGTATCAAACTACAAAGTCAGAATCGTCCACAACGTTCCAGAAAGAATGCCAATGAATCTGAAAATACAAGTAATGCGACTTCATACAATAATACTCCAAATGTTAGTGCCCCTACAACGCCAAATCCATCTACAAATGCTGCAAATCAAAGTGATTCTTCACAAAGTGCAACGGGGCCATTAACTACTAACAATGGAGCTAGCAATAGTTCGCAGAATTCTACAAATATTTCCCAACCTGCAAGTAGTCCTGCAGTTTCTGGTAATTTATATTATTTCATTTGTTATCACACAAATAGGATATATATATGTATAAAGTACATTATATAAAATGAATGTTCAAAATTTTTAGGAACTACATCTAGAAATTCTACAACACCTTCGCCAAATCCCACAAATCAAATACCAAAACCACCAAAGCGGCAAAAAAGTCTTCAGAATTCAGAAAATGATTCTTCTAGTGCAGAAGCAGAAACAGGAGGTGGTGATTCTATGGTCGATACAGAAGGCGAGGGTCCGAGCGAACCTTTAATGCTTAACGAAATCGAACTTGTTTTCAAGCCTCATCCAACAGAAATGGCTGGAGACAATTCATTAATAAAAGCATTAAAGGAGAATAGTATTCGATATATAAAAACTACGGCAAATGCAACAGGTAATAACCATATAAGAAAATCTTTCAGATCATTTTCAAATATTAATTTTCACAAAATAACAACAATTTAATTTGTTTACAGTGGACCATCTCAGTAAATACTTAGCTATGCGATTAACTTTGGATCTTGACACCGAATTATCAGAATCGGATAGGTTATTGAATTTTTGTATTTATATAGCACCTTCACCAGGACAACTCGTGGTATTGAGTGGATCACAAACATTACGACAAGTAAATGACAAATTCTGGCGAGTCAACAGACCATTGGAAATGTACTATTCATGGAAAAAAACCTAGGGAAGGCCTCGAAAATATCAATCAGATGGGAGCTAGTTGTATCACGCTCCGAATCAAAATTAAAATCTAGATATCAGCGGAGTCACGTAGGGCTGTTGTGAAGGAAAAAACCTGATGTGTTTTATTATATTCTAACAGCTTTGATACGTCTTAAGGGAAGGTAGAGCACAAGGAGTGATCCTTTGTGTTTTTTGACAGTAGTGCAATTTTTACGATCTTTTCAAATGGTTGCCAATGGTTATGCGATGCGAGTTTTTGTACAAGAGATTGTTATGGCAACGTATTTTTAAGTGATAGAATTAAATTAGGAACATGACATACGTCAACGATAGTTGATTAAAATAGGAAAGGGTAAAAGTGCATCATTAATCCGTGATCATTGTTTTATATTCCTGCAAATAATACCTACCCGATCTTATTGAAGAAATAACAGTTAGGTCGGTGCACACATCACATACATTTCCATACTCGAATGACGTCAATGGTTAATTAACTTATTTAATAATCGACGAACGAATTGTTGTGGACCATTCTGTACAGTTTTGTGAAAAAAAAAGAAAAAGAAAAAAATAAATCAATGTATATAAGCGAGATGGCTCAAAAATCTTTAGTCCATTCTTTAAGTTGATCCAATTTTTCGTTACTTTATACCGTATAACGTTACTGAATAAAAAAAAGGTGTTTTAAAGTTTTCTAAAGAACATTATCTTATCCTTTTTAGAATAATCTATGTATATAGGGGAATGTGAGTTCTTAGTTAGTCTACTCCAATGCGTTCGAGCTTACATTTTCTCCGAGTCAGACGTGATAATCGAAAATCACATTTCCGGTCTCGTTAAAGATACATAGAAACCGTCTTTGCCATGGAAAGGCAGAGTAATCGATAAGAGAACCCTACGACGCACCCCTGCGTTCGCCGCTGAAGCGAAAACAATGCGGATACTACGGCCTTTGATAGCGTGCCACCCTTCTTCAGTCAACGACAAACCAGATTCTGAATTCCTCCTCTACTTCATGAGAAAACGACGGAATAATATTGAACACTGTTGGAGAGACATAACGGTATCCTTTAATAAGCAATTTTAATAGAAAAATTCATGACAATCTTGTGAAAATATTTCATGTTCTTAGCTTCCTTTAATTTTTATATTCGATTGTTAGTTTGTTAAAAATCGAAGTTAATGGAACAGAATTTATATTTTTCTTTTCTTTCATATTATTGCGATTCCACAATAAAGATAAAATCATTGCCCATAATACAAATCATAGATTATCTACGTTTATTTACATGATAGCCTCTTTTTCTATTAATTCATTAAAACTATACCGTAGAATTTTTATTGTTTTATGTTAATGATTTTTATGATCGTACAAGTTGCACCATAAGATATTTGAGATCATCTATCGTCTCTTTCGGAATAATTTTATCTCTGTTTATCGTACGACAATACGCTTTAAATCATACCCACTGACGGAAGTGCAAAACATTAGAAATTTCCGGTTGTATTTTAAGTATGTTCTTTGTATAAACTGTCCACAATCGGCTTGACTTTCACGTTCATATTATCATTTTCCTATATATTCTTTTTATTTTTAAATTAATTAAAGAATGCACTGATATAGCCGCCCCGATGAGCCAACGTCTAATTACAGGGTATAAAGCAAAGTAATACCGCTGTGTAATGACTTCTTCTAATTAGCGCTTTAAATGTGTAGTAAGATTAATAAGATCTTACTGCTTTGCTCGTTCTAGAAACAATAATTAATATTCTTAATGCGAAGATTAATTTTGCGTAAGACTTATAAAAAAGTAGGTCCAACAGGAAAATCCGTTTGAGAATATTATTTATTTAAATTATTCTTTTTCTTTTTTATTAGTATCTCATTTTTTGAAACAAAGTGTTCTTCCTAGAATTTGTAAGAAAAAATTTTTTTCAGGATTGAACGAGAACAATTGATCGGGCCGATTAGGTTTACATCGAATTACACAAATGAAACGATGATCGTTTCGATGGTTTATCATGTGCTCACGATATTTAAATTACAATTTTAAATAGGAAGTTAGAGACGTGATGTGAAAATAAATTATCTCGTTGCTAAATGAATTATAATGTAATTTAAGATCGAATTAATGTTTTACATTTAAAATAATTAAGAAACGTATCATCGAACGGGAAGTGCAGTATCGACGGTTTCGTAATCTTCCTCTTCGTCCTCTTCCTCTTCACCAGATAATATTGTCGAATGTTCTTCGTCGTCATTTTCATCATACGAAACTGAACTTTCGATGGAGCTATCATCGGTAGACGATGAATGATTGGAAGATTGATTCGTTAAAAATTTATCCGTACTTTTCTTATGCTCTTCGATTTCTTCTAGACTTGTGTTATCCTCTTCATCTTCGGACGTCGAAAGTTCTTTGAGGAAATTTGTTGATCTTACATTTGAATTTATATTCATGTTACCATATTTTTCTTTAAGAAGTTGATACTCTTTTTTTGCTGTCATTCTACAGAGAAAAAAGAAAAGAAAAAATATTGGTTCTGAAATCATTTAAATTTTGCAATAATTATCTATGTCGTAGAGAAAATACAAACATCCATGTTTCATAAAAAATTGATTGAAGGAGTACACGCACGCGTAAAGAAAAAAAAAAAGAATTGATGGAAGGAAAGAAAATCGATGTTTTTAATATTAAAGATTCTATTACACTACTCTCTCTCTCTCTCTCTCTCTCTCTCTCTCTCTCTCTCTCTCTCTCTC
>NC_057692.1:6609965-6630613 GCF_014466175.1 Vespula pensylvanica | reverse complement strand
TCTCTCTCTCTCTCTCTCTCTCTCTCTCTCTCTCTCTCTCTCTCTCTTCTCCTCTCCCTTGCTCTGGTTTCTTAGTTAACGCAGGGAGAGAAGAGCATGCTACAAGATAAAGTAGGGTCAAGACCGCTTTGATTATACTCACGGCATTTTGTAAGGGTCCTTGTACCAAAGCGGATATCCCGTGGGGTTTTGTCTTCCATCGGGGATAGAATTTTCGGACGGTAGTGGGTTCACTTGGAAATCCGCTGGCTCAACCGTCTCTTCCAAAAAGGCCGAAACTTGTCGTGCGTATTCCTCAGTACCAGCTGATCTTTCTAATCTATTAAATAATAAAATATAATAATACGTTATGCTGTCTATTATTATTATTTTTTTTTTTTATGAAGATCGTATCAATGTAATTCATGTGTTTAATTCCGCAATTTTATCATTTTCTTATATAAATCTATATTGTAATACATTTTAATAACGTGATATTGTATTTACTAACTTGTGAACCATTTGTCTCGTAAATTCTGATTTCGTCGATGTTCTTAAATCAATATTCTTCGCATCATTACCTAAATTATTACTTTTTTCAATCGGATTTTCTTGAAGTCCATAAAAATTCCCGAAATGCACGGCTGCATTTTGTGGGACTTTCAAAGAAGATAGTTTTTGAGTGTCAGACTTCACATTTCCTATTAGTGTTGCGCTTTTCGGAGGATTGGGTATCGTTGGTTTCTTTAAATTCCTTGAACGATAAAATTATTGGATTAACTTTAACAGCACGTTCGACGTCTTGATATATTTTAATCATTAATTTGTTGAACGCGCGATGTTCTCGATTCGATTATCCTATTTATCATTCTTACACGTAACATTACGAAATCAATATGCTATTATTTATCGTTATTATCGAGATACGTAAGCGTAAGTTGATTTGAAAAAGGAAGTGATGTTCGTCATGCTACAGGAAACGTTAAAATACCACAAGATGATTTCTAATATTACGATGCAGCGAAGTGTATATACATAAAAATATCGTTTTATAGCTGAAAATAATATACGAATGAAATTTTATTCTGAAAAAAATGAAGAGACATATGTGTCTTTTACGGCCTAAGTGTATATTGTAAAATGGTAGGACTGATAAATAAACCGTTGTCTGTATGTTGAAGTATTTACACGACGCTTTGACGTATAGTTAATGACCTGTCTCTTGGAAAGTCAACGAGGGCCAACGACTTTACCGTGAATAGTAATAGCACCATCTTACTCGAGCTTCGTCTCTTCTATACGATATTACGTACATAAACTGATACTTGCTGTTTGGTGGTTATTTAATTAAAGAAAAAAAGAGAGAGAGAAAATGAAAAAACCCAGCTTCGTTATGATCTTAAGAAATGATAAAATGATCTTTACTTTTCGCTTTTATTTAAAACGGGAAACGTTCCAGAAGTTTTCAGATTGCCGGACTTGAGAGATTTCTTGCTGATACTTCGACCAACTTTCGTTGCAGATTTTATTTCAATCTTCTTTGTAATTTTCCGTGCGATTTTATTTTCATTGCTTTCTTTTGATTTATGTTCCATTGTCGATTGAATTACTTGACAATTTATTTTCTATTTATTTTATGTTTTTAAGATGATATACAACGTTATTTTATATAAATCGATTTTACTCTTAGAGTATTTCGCTCGTATTTGGATGATATCAAACTGACTTCAGACAAACTGAAAAAGTCATCGATATAATGAATGAAGTTGGTTCCCTAAAATAAAAACAACAAACCGTGGTCGTTTTAACGAAATTAATCGGTTAGAGGGCATATGATCACAACCATTTTAACGAAATTACATTGGAAAAGAGGGGATACTCGTTCTCGCCCTTTCTTCTCGTACACACATTTTCGCATGATTCTCTGCCGTCCTTTCGCGTATCCTTTTGACTCTTTATAAATCAAAAAGAATTTTGTTATAACAGTTTAACTTGAATCAATTTTTTTTTTCTTTTACAACAACTTTGCAGAATGGTCCTTTGTATTTTATCTTGCAATTAATTTTTCAAGAAATCATAAATGTTTATTTAATGAATATTTTTGCATTTATTTTAACAATATATATAATTTTATTGTATTCGTATACAGTTTCATAAGTAGATTTTTTTCTCCATAAAGAAGAAACAGAAAGAAGATGAGAGAGAGAGAGAGAGAGAGGAAACATCGCTGCGAAGAGTTTAGCAAGCGAAATACGAATAAGAGAGGAAGGATATAGTAGGTGCATTTTTATTTACGATCGAAGGCGGCTTAGTCGCCGGCGGCGGCTCGAAACCGTGCACCATCTCGACAAAAGCGAACAAAACGTATCGTCTTTTTTCTCGTACCCGATATGCAAATGTACGAATTCCTTCTCGTACGTGCACGTGTGCCATAAAAAATATAATACTGACCCACGAAGTGGTCTTGCAAAATTATTTATCACCCGCTGTGTTGAGGGATAAGAAAAATTTTTATTTACCTCGCTGGCTGATACCCACTTTTGTTTATTTTTTATATTACGATTAGGGAAGAGTTGGATATAGAGAGAGAAAGAAAGAGGCATACTGATCTGTAAATTTTCACGTATATATTACGTGAATATTTAATCGCGAATAGATGAAATTATCTCGAAAGTGATAATGAAAATTAATTACAAGATAGTCGAAATTCATTAAGTTAAATCAGTCTGACGCTTTGATGTTGATGATTTTACGCGAACCTATTATTAACGTTAATGCTGATTTTGAGAACACCTTTTTCCTTTCTTTTCGACAATAATAATATAATAATAATAGCATAATTTTACAAAACGATTCTATATATATCGGATTTCTTATAGAACAAGTTCAAAACTTTAATTAAAGGATATATTTTTAAAATTTCAAAAAAAATGGATTATTCTATTCCTATTCATACAAGCAATTCCTAGATTGACAGGAAAAAACGTAAGATGATTTTTTTTATTTCAATAACTGAGAGTTATACTCGTTTTCCTGTATAGTAAAGTTTAATTATTCGATGAAAGCTGCCGACGATCGTTGGTATAAAGTCTTACGAGTAATAAAAGTCGACGGGGGTTTCGAAAAGTGATTAGGCAATCAGTAGTCGGGCTATGGTACTCTGGTAGGACACGAACCTCGTCGAGGGTGGTCCTTTGATCATTCTGGCATTTCTCGGTCGGGTACTTTCGTGTATGTGCAAGAGCACCTTTAAAACAACTCTGCATGTCAAAGTACACAATGATTATACTCGTACGAGTGATTTCGAATTTTTTAATATTACATTGATTGTATCCTTTTTCTATTATCTAACGTACATTTCATTTTTTCTGTTTTTTCCTTTTTTTTTCATATAGAACTTGAATAAAATTTTAAACTAAAAGACTTCATTCATAAAAGTTATACCAATTAATATCAGTTGGTTTGATGCAGATTTGTAAAATAGTTTACAAATTATCATATGGTAATTATATTGTATGATAGAATGAGAATGGAAAGCGTGTGTATTTATCGAAAGTATTATTCCGACTTCCTTTTCGGAAAACGAAATCCGTAAAATAGTAAATAATATTCTAATAACTCTCCAAACTTATTATTACTATGTTTACATTCGACTTTACGCTTCATGCTTCCAACTTAACTTTCTCGTTCTAATTATACTATACCAAAGAATGCAGATATTCCTTATTTAACCAATTGATTTGTACGAAATCAGGACGCACTTTCTTGACTTTATTCTGCTAATTAATAACCCAAATCAAAAATAATAAAATACAATTATTACAGAGAAACGATACTTTTCATAATCATAATTACGATCTTGTATTCTTAATCTAAATGTGCATCAAATTATTCTCGTTACGTTTTTATTGATATTTAGAACATTTTACACAGGACATAAAACACAAACGCCTACATATTATGAAAGAAACGAAAAGTACACATAAATGGTTCTTTTTTAAACATTCTTAACGTCTCGCGACTTATCAAATTCATTTGAATAGGATCCATTTACCTTTGATAGCTACTTTCCGTTTGTGTCCGTTATTCCTGATATGCGTTGTCGATTCTATCGGATCGTTAGGTCAAAGCTATCCGCTCGGATCTCCGATGGAAGTAAAGACATATAGAAGGGAGAGACTAGAATGGGTGGATAGGAGTTAACACACGGATATCGTTATAGCTAGATGTATGCAGTATAATACCTACGCGTTTCTACGATGCCACGGCATTCCTGACTCGGTCACAGGTGTACATATGTACATAGATACACTTCGTTTTAACGCATATACGGGCACATCGCTGTGGGAATCGCTCGGCTGTTCTTTCATACATCGCGAATCACCTCACATTGGTTGCCAACGACCAGGTAGCTTGGCCTCCTTAGCTTTGCAAGTCATAATATCTGATGGAAAAGAAGAGAAACGAAGTTGGAAGACAGTAGGGGGTCAATGAAAAAAGCCAATAGATTTTTATCTAACCTTTGTAACGGAAGCGCGAATTTCTTTAAACTGAAAGATCATAAATGTATAACCTTATTCACATTCCTTCCTGAGATCGTTATTTTATTTTATAACTAACTCGAACATCCTATCGAATACTTTTTTGTCCTGATGTGTTTTCGTTATTATGAACATAGCTAAATAAATTTACAATTCTATCAATCTTTTTTAAGATGGGTACTAATCAATAAATTATATTTATTACGTTTGCAATCATGTAGAAATAAATATTCCTAGTTTATAATCATTTAAAAATTTTACGAGAGATAAGTATGGATCTTCTTACATAAACATAGCTTTAAATGATCGATCATAAAGATTTGAAATATCAATATTTTACTATGAAAAATTGTATTCATAAATATTAATAATATAATTTATTTGTTATTTTATGAAATGAGAAGGTCAAGAAATAAGAATCTTTAGAAAAGATATTAAAGGAAGTAAAGATAGGGAGGGCCAACAGGAGCCGTCTTTTCGAACATCCTTTTTGACCGTGTTCGGCAGTGTTCGATTAAATTCGGCAACGTTCGGTGGTGCTCGGTGGGGTTCGGAACCGCTCTTAACTCGTGCTCACGGACGTTCGGCTCAGTCGTCGACGCGCGCTTCTTTCGTAAACATCAAGTGTCACGCTTGTCGTGTGTTCCTTGTCTTTGCTTCTGGAAGCTTGAATCAAGAGGAAGGATCGTACATCAGTGAGAGTCTCTTAGCTACGTTATCACAAAAAGGATGTTCGGAACTACGAGGTTAGAGAAAAATATCTATATACATACATACATTTTTTTTTCATTTTATACTTCATTTTCAGACATTTTACATTTTTACATTTTATACATTTTTAATTAATTACATTATTAATAAGATATTAATGATAACATTATAGAACAATTGAAATTCGTTTGTTTAATATTAATGTATCCTAAATTTCCGAGAAATTTCCGAGAAGAAAGAGAAGAATCGTATTCGTCTTTCAAGAGCTCACGTTTGATGAGTCATAATCACTGTATGTAAACAACGAATTCCTATTGTTTTTAATGTTTCTTTTTACCTTCGTCCCTAGTACGTAGAAATAAATGTATATAAACATATATAAAAAATGTGAAGATATGAAGATACAAATGGACCAGTATCGACATGACTAATTCCGTATTGAAAAAAGAAAAACAATTGTAATATCATACGTAGATTATATTTGGTTATTCATGATTTTCTGAGTTTTATTACTCGATAACTTCATAAACATTTTCGAATTAGCATAAGAATCGTAGGATCGTTTGTAACATTTCTAACGCATTGCAATTACGTTGGAGTTGCGTGTAATGCGAATAAATTGCACCGAACGCTCGAGTAGCATTTCCCTCTGTGCTTTCAATGATTTTCGCTGAAGAACATTCTCGTCCGTTCAGCGGCATTATGCCGTTTCGAATGGCTATGCGTTTTAACCAATTTGACATAAATGGCTGCACCTCTATGAACCATGTATTTACTGCATAATTTTACGATGTTATATATACTCTTTGAGAGACCAACGACATATATTATAGTTCATTTGTTTAGTTTAATATATAGTATTAAAAGAAAATAAATCCTTTGATCCACAAATAAATACATTTTTTTTGTAGAACTTTCTTTTAGAGCTTTGAGTTAAGAAAGTAAATGATATTAGAACTATTTTGTTAATTAAAATTGTCAACAATTTATAAACCGTTCCGATTAACTTTTGAATTCTTCTTTAAATCGAGTTAATGTTTTACACGTAATAGTTCTGATTAAAATTTTTAATAACGAAATATCTCAACCATTACACTTTATCGTACGTTCTCGCGGTTTCATTGTTCCATACATCAAATATCGAAAGTCGATAATCGTCCTCCGCAACGTTCATCGCTACCCTCTTTCGTACGTGAGTCCACGCAGAATCCTTCGACGATACTCGAGCTTTGCAATTAAAACGTTACAAGTCATTAATTTAATGATCGTTAGGACAAACGTAATGACGATTGCTTATTATTAATTGATATAATATAGATGTTTTCTTAAGAACTATCGTTAATTATGCAAATACTCGCAAGGATCGGCCAGTTTAATAGAATATTTGTAAGACCTCACCAGATACTGAGATACAAGATGTTTAAATACCTCATAGCAACGATCTATAGGGCGGCTCATATTAAAGGGGAAATTATACGGATATTTGTAAATTAAAACCATAAAGTTAGATTGGTAAATTTTCATATTTCATAAATAACGAATTTTAATTTAATTTAATATAATTTAATGTAATTTAATTTAAATTCTAGTAAATCCTAAACTTTTTATTAATTATTATATTTAGAATCTCCGTGCGATAGGATAATATTTCTAGTATAAAACTGGTTTATTGTAAGAAGATACAAGATTCTTGGTTAAATTACTTGTCCCTTATATATCAAACACAATTAGCGTTATCAATTAACTATAATAACTAGAATGTAAAGAGTATAAAGCACTTCTGTTTGATGGGATTACTCGAGTTTATCCTTGACATACCTCGAATTCTTAAAAATTTTGAGCCTTTTTTTAATTTTCCCAGGCAATTTCTCTCTATATCTGTTCCTTATAAACTAAGTTCGAGAAAGCTAATGCAAATATTTGCGAACAGAGCCTTTTCGATTGAATTTGTTGTACTGCGCGGCGAACGGCGCCGTAGTCTCTATCCCAGCACGGTCAATATTGACTCTGGCTCGAGCCAAAGCCCATCGTAATAAATTATTGACTTCATAGCAGCGATACGAGAGAGAGAGAATTTGAAAATCCTGCAGTGATCTGCATTAACCGTTAGGCTTCCTCGCCTAGCTTGAGATACAAGAAGATAGTATTTGCCGTGAGACATGCATGACACATGCACGAGGTACCATATGATACATAAATCACCCGTGATTTATATATAATATATGTATTTATGTATATATAAATAACGCATATGCATATGTATTCAACTTTTCTTCAACTATCACGTATGAAAGAGAGGATGTAAATATCAACGAATGACACGCTTCGATAAATTATCTCGAATAATATTAACGTGTAAACGAACGCATCGGACAA
This sequence comes from Vespula pensylvanica, assembly GCF_014466175.1. Classification (NCBI taxonomy): domain Eukaryota; kingdom Metazoa; phylum Arthropoda; class Insecta; order Hymenoptera; family Vespidae; genus Vespula; species Vespula pensylvanica. The sequence goes on along the minus strand of NC_057692.1, from coordinate 6,623,006 downwards.
CATCTGATCTCTTTTTTATTACGTTTCTTATCTGGCAGTTTCTACGAGCAATGTTTATTTTATTTTATTCGAATTACTTATGAAAACTGATTGATCGTGTTGTTTTAAGGATATATATAGATTGAATGTTATATTATCGTATTTTGTCATGTTAAATAGAAATATAAATAACATTATTTATCGTATAATAGAGTATAGATAAAGATGGGTATTTGATTTTACCAAATAGAGAAAAGGAATCGGGTAATTGCTTTTAAATTCGTTTAAAATCGCCGGTGATCGATAGTTCCTATCGTTTGGCATCGTCCTGAAAAAGGAACAAGGCAAAGTAAGGAACAGGTATTTGCTCATGGCAAATTGATCGTGATCAAATATTCAGTATTTATATTTTTTATTTTTATGAAAATTCCTTTTATAAGTCTCTTACATTTTATTTTCTTCTTTGAAAGATAGTATTTTCAAAATTAAATTTGTTCGAATTCCATAAATTTTTCAGATAATTTTTCAAAGAAGCGAACTAAAAGAAAATTAAATTTATTCGATATGTGAAGATTATTCAGGAAAATTCCTTCTAATTACTTTGGCTGCAATATTACATTAAACGATGTTCAAATAAATTTGAAATTTCATATTTGCGGCGAAAACGAAATATAGTCGGCACTTATATTAAAATTGAAATGAAACTGAATCCCTTTTCTAGATAAGAGTTCAAAGAGATACCGAGACATATTCGAGTTAATTAAACCTTATGGACTAAAAGTCCAAGTGAAACGAGTTACTTGATAAAAGCATATCATTTCACGATTCTAATATTTCATACGCAAAACAAATTTATATTATAGTAAATTAAATCGGAATAAAACTATTTATCCTTGAAAACATACCGAAAAGAACTCGTACGAAAAGTGTGAATCGATACGTGTAACTAAGTAAACGTCAAAATCAGCTGTTCGCGTGGTGTAAAACGCTCCTATGATACATAAACAATAAAAGCGAAATATAGAATTATATTGGGGACGAAAGTGGTTGTTCCAAGATCGAATATGTATGAATAAACTGAATACTGCATATATTGTATACACAGATAACTATATAGATAATATCTTGATATACACGCATACATCTTGAAAGTGAATCGAAGAAGAGAAAGAAGAAAAGGAAGGGAAAAAATGGCGATCAGGAAGAAGCAACGCAGAAAGGAAGAATAACTCGATGACTGAAGCAAGGTGTATTTCAGTATACTGAAGATAAATTTACCAGAGTATCTCGTAATTTAGCATCGTAGCTTCTCGGAGGGAGATGCTGTGCTTGGTGTTTTCCGTCGGTCCCTTCGGTACTCGATATTTCGCTCGTCGAAAGGGTCGCCCACGCACGAGCGCGCATTCACACGAATGTACTTACGTCAAGTTCTTTTTTTTTTCTTTCTTCTTATTCTTTTTTTTTCTTCGCGTCCTACTGATTTTCGTCTAGAAAAGGTTGAAAAAAAGATGTCCACGAAGAAGGAACAATCGCGTCGTTATGTAGGGTGATCAAGCTACAGCACATTTTTTTGCTTTCTTACTGTTATCGGAAATTTTCAAGCGTTATCGAGTGTAAAAATGTATGTACAGCGAGGACAAATAAATTGCGTCGAAGGGCCCGATAACGAGTATTCGATTTTTAAAAAATTCGTGTAGAAAAAAGAAAAAGAAATATTAACATTCGAAATTATATTTCGTGAAAGAAAGAATAAACTTTATTATTATTACTTTTTGTCTTGCCCATAAAAAATAAAGTTGTCATAATGTTGGTAATTTGACGGTCACGTGGATTGTAACCCTCACTCGTTATAATAGGCGGGGTTGAAAGAGATTGCAACGAAGTAACGTAGATCCGTGAGTTGAGAAAGGGTAGGTTGCTGAATAAGAGAGTAAGAGAAGTAGACGGTTAGGGGTCAAACGGGAAATCGCGGCGCGAGAGTGCGTGTTGAGTGCGCGTAATCGTTCCTCTTTCCCTTTCAATATATGTCGAGAATACGGCTTGGCCCTCTGTGATTTCGTGGCTTTGCTATGGCCGTTCTTTTATTATTTATTATTAGCCTTTATACAGCCTCTGCTCAAGTGCTTCTCTCGTGTCGAGATTCTGCTGCTCCTTTCGTTACACGAACACCTTAGTACGTATCTTACATGGTTTCTCTTTAAATTGCAGTAGCGTTCAACTATAATTACAACGATGCGATGGGTAATGATCCTCGTTATTCGTCGAATATTTTCAAATGAAAGTATTCATAAAATAAGACAAATTATTGAAATTTTAAAGAGATGTATTTTTATTTAGGAACATTCATATTTTTTTATTTTATTTTTCTCACGCTCAATTATTAAAATAATTAAATATTCCAACACGTTTGAACGATTATTCAATCAACCTAAAGTACTTATACGTTTCTTTGAAAGATCTTTACTTTTACCTGCGAATTCAAGGATCATTCCCCTTTGAACTGTAAGACTCTTCTTTAAAATATATCCTTTTGAGACGAATGACCGTCGTTATAGTAACACGCGTACTTATGCTATAGGCGTAGACCGTTCCATTTTGAAAATACATAGTGTAAAAAGGTGGAGCGGATGGATGGTCGGCTAGACGCGTGTCAAGTGTTCGTAACGAGACAGAGCGAGCTTTATTGCCTCCGTTGCAACTTGGTTCCCCTCTTCTCTCTTCCTCTCTTTTTCTCTATCTGTCTCTTTCTCATGTACACGCTCTGCATTTCCTGTATTATACTTTACAAGTGTAACCGTAGCGCGACACATGTGACAGCCCTTGTTAAATCCCTGAGGATAAACGGGTACGCGTCAAAGCAAGATGGACGCATTTACGTGAATATATGCCTTCGCCCCTTTCAAACATTTACTTCAACAACGAAGCCGTGCTTCGCATGCATAGTCCACCCCTCCTTATTGTCGGTACTCACGTCTATCTTTTTCTTCTCTGCAGAATTCGATCCTTTGTACTTGTAGAAAAATGATTGCTGGTTTAAACTATATAACGAAGAGATCAACGAGCGGATAGTCGTCATACAATAGCGTTAAGAGCCATATTATATCTATAATAATGTAATCAGTCATTATAATATAATATTAATATAATTGTTAGGATTTATTTTTTAATATTGATAAACATTTTATTATTTTTATATTATACCTAAATGACAGGAACGTTGGTGATATTTTTAAGAAAAATAAAAATATGTATAGAAAGTGACAGCGTTGATCAAAACACGCCATGCATTATTTCCTTCTCGCGTAAATAAATACGAGCATGGGCGATGTCGACTCGTTGCATAAGTAGACACGTAAATGGTCTCGTAAACGATCGTACTACGATGCATGAGAGCAAGCGCGTGAATTGGCACGTGAGCAATGCCATACTCTGCCTTGTTTCTGAACAACCCCTTGCAAACTCTACCATTGGAAGCATATTTTTCGATCGATTAAAATGCGTCGGTGTTAATGAAATATTTATTTCGGAAAGTATCTCGATTGAAATATTCAAACGCAAATAAATAATAATTTTGCAATATTGATGTTTCATTATAAAGAAATTTAAATATTTATTAAAATGATGAAATGTAGAATAACAATTTTGTGAGATTTAGTTTATTATTTTTTTGAGAATACATACATGTATTCTCAGTTACATGAATGTACATACATCATACATACATACATACATACATACATATATATATATATATATATATATACTCACACTCTTTATCGTTGTTTTAAACAATTAATTTAAACATTCCTTTATATATATTGTTACTGATTTTTTAAACGCATATTTTGTATAAGAGAAAAATGCAACACGATTCGAAGGGAAGAAAAACAAAAGTAAGTTTTCGCTAATGAATTCGAACTATTCAACGAGCAACCATAAAGAATATTACCTGGCGCTATAAAATGTCAGGAAGTTAATAAAAACGAGTTAGATAGTAATCCGTGATGTTCGAAACGCTCGAGGCATGCCGATGAATGTAAGGAAGAACGGGCCGGGCGGCTCACTCGAAAGAGAAATTACACCCCTCGCGATTCCTTCGTGCTCTTCCCCTTTGCTCCTCGTCTCATACAGGGACAAGTCTCTTTTCTCTCTCTCTCTCTCTCTCTCTCTCTCTCTCTCTCTCCCTCTCTTTCTCTCTTTTCTTCTTTTCTTTTTTTTTCTTCTTTTTCTTTCTTCTCGGGGTGTTCGCTACCACGCGGGAATCGCGTCGACTCGTAATTAGTGGCAATTAGCCCTTGGTTAAGTCAACCGTTCGACTCGATGGCGTAGGGACACGAGAAGAGAAAAAGAAAAAGAGAAGCGAAAGAGATACCTACCTATATAAAGAAAGAGTGCGAGTGCACCGATGCAAATACAGAAATTTTCTTGGGCTACGGGACGGGACGAATCGTAAATAACAGAGCGAGTTCCAGCAAAAGGGATAGAGAGAGAAAGAGAAGTCACGTACGAAGAATAAGAAAGGATTCTTTGACTTGATATTACATTGCAAACAGCATATTTCCTACTATTTTTTCTTTTCTTTTTTTTTCTTTCCTTTTTTCCTTCCTTTTTTCCCTTTCCTTCTTATTTTTCTCTATTCTAGCTTCATAGAGTGATTTCCGTCCAATTTCTTCGAGTTTCATTATCTCAAAGCGTCTTTCCTTAATTATATCGCTATCCGATGGAAGAAAGAATAATGAGGGACGCGTGCTCCCTGGTTCGATGTCTCATTATGCAAGAAACACGTACTCTCGTTGTATTGAAGTGTCGTTTGGAAAGGTAGAAGAGCTTGCATACCACGATCACTTGCGTACTTATGTGGTTATATTATACCTCATATCAAGTGGTGCACGTGATTGCATCTCGATATGGGATACCACATAGGTATATTATATAATTTATCAAAGAACTCGCGAACGGAAGTCATAAAGGAATGTTTAATTATTATATCTACTAGTTCTTACTAATGGAATTATCGAATACTTCGGCCATTCATTTTGAGACGTATCTACGAGTTATGATTATTTACAATCACATGTTCGATACAGTTAATTTTTTCAAATCCAACTTATGATTAGATCGTTCAATGAATTAGTTCCGTAAGAATCCGAAGGAAGCGACCGTGACTATTGAATATTCTAAAGTAACCGCATTTGAAATTCGTAGAATCACGATTTATGGTACGACGTAGTAACATCCTCTTTCTCGGATATAGTGACATAATAGGCAAACGTCCAGGCCGATGCACCGTTATACTGAATGGTCCGAGGTCAAAGTGCCGACGGCACAACGGCCACGACGAGGGCACAGAAGGTTCAGAAAGAAGTGGTGGAGGAGGTGAAGGAGGATAAAGAGAAGTCGGGATATGCGTTTCACAGTGCATCGGATATACTCGTTCGGCCAGTTCGCTCATGTATATTCGATGAGACCTAAAGAGCGGGGGAGGGAGGGAGGGAGGGAGGTTGGTACTAAGATACGAGCCACGAAACATCGCGAGGATAATCTTCGGATAACGATGAGAGACGCGAATTACGTACTTGAATCTCGATCGTAAATTGGAACGAGCTCGAACGAACAGGAATTCGATCCCCTTTACTTTCGAGCCAAATCGACTGTTAAAATTTCATCGTCTATCGTTCGCTTTCCGTTTTGATAGAAAATAAGTTTAGAAATACTTTGAAAGTATCAATTTGTAAGTATCAAATAAAACTAGATCTTTTATCTTTAAACGATAATTCCATCATTTCTTGATAATATATCAGATCATATAAAATTTATAAATCGATCGTTCTTTTTTAAAAATGAACAAACTCTATTAAAGTGTTATCAACCATATATTTATAATGATAATATCTATGCCAGTGAGTTAATAAGAATGCTTTGAGATCATGGAAAATGAATAGTCGGACAATTTGATCATCACGTTGAAACTAATTTTGATAAACAGCATTTAACAATCAAATTGATGTTTAATCTCGATAAAAAGAATATTGAAAGAACGAATGTATTCGTATGTGTGCGTGCATGTGTGTACGCGCGCATTCATAAACGTAACATTTTGTTGAATGTCGTTCGTAAGCGTTTGAAACATGCGTCGCAACTGCTTTTGATTGATGTTTGCGTTGGGGTGATATTTAAACCTTGGTCATTGACACTGACCCAATAAGTGTCAATGAGTTGTTCCTCACTTAGCGACGGGCACGCGATCGTATTTGAGATGAGAGTACGCGTGCATGCACTTCAATTGTATTACACTCTCCTTTAAAATTTATATCTCGAGTGTCCTTTTTCTTTTTTTCTTTTCTTTGAAGCAGTTTTAATTGTTTCGTTATATTTTAATCGACTGGATTATTCACTGATATCCAGCGAGACGAAGAGTAGACTGGAACATAGTCGTTAAAAATCTAATATATTTTCTATGGTCTACTTGTATATCGTTCGTTAATATGCCAACATAGCGCGGAAGCAAGTCGATATCTGTGAGAAGATCAGCATATCTTCCGCATGTTTCATGAGATCCGATACGTCCACAGAGCGAAACGTATCCGCTAGTTATCTTGTTGATTCTCGCGATCTATTTTCTCGTGGTTTTGTTATAAACAAAAAACTTTTCATAATTCTCTATTTAATTCTTTGATTATTATTTTTACGATTTAACTAAAAGATGGACGATTAACTGTCATAGTAATTGAATATATTACAAACAGTAAATATAAATTAATTATAGTAATTGAATATATTATAAACAATATTTATTTAGTATAGTTTAATCATAATAATTGAATTAATCATAATAATTAACTATATTATAAACAGTAAATATGAATTAATATTTATGATGTAAAAGAAAGAAAATGTCCAATTAAATGTGTTGAATAAATGGAAATGATTTTATTAATTAATATTTATCATTTATCGTCAACGAGTATAGGGATTTCGAGGGTTTTTATACTTAAAAGAAAATCCAAACGGAAGGTCGGTAATCCAAATCCCATTATTTAAATTGAAAACAATTATTGAAGCGCACTAATTTGGTGTCGAATTCTATATATGAAATTAATATCGTTGAAATTTGCTGAGCGTATTATCGAGATGAGATAGAGACAGTTAATGCTGGCAGCTGTCCATTTTCCCAGCAACCGCTCACGTTATAATACGGTACTCATTTATCTCCATCTTGGTAACTATAAATATGGAAATCAGCGATAAAGATAATAATTACCGTATTATAAAAATTCGATTATCACACAAAGGTATGCGTTCGCATATATTCGATAAATTATTCATATATTTTAAATGTTCTTCGTTGTTACGTTTTAACAATGATTTTTTCATATTTTTCGAAGCACGTAGAAACGTAATATTTCTTTGAAGATCCCTCGTCGACGAGAGAAAGGTCTGTTTAGTATCAAGATGTCCAGGATATCTCGATCGATCGATTGAGAGAATGTGAGAGAGGGTGGCACATTCTCCTGGGAACAGATGTTTAGGGGATGAGAGACTCGATAAAGCTTACGAAGGGGAAACAACTTTCCAGAAAATTATTGCTCCTTAAATTTAGCTTTACATTGTTGTTTATATACGTTGAGTTTAACCTTTAAATATAAAATCATTATCAATGCAGAAGGAAACGAATTTGAAAAATAATGATTTATTAAATTGGTTTTAAAGGTTGAAAAGGTAAGCTTTTCGTGGACGTCTAAGCATTCTCTTATGGGCACCCTTCTGAAGACAGCTACCTAAGAAAATTGAATTTATTACGTGTGTATCGAATATTCTGGTAGACAGATACGCGGGTAAGAAAATGAGATTATTTTGGAATATTCGACAGACGAAATAAAAAATAAAAGATGCGATCGGATGTCGAAAGAAACGAATGATGATATTTTCTCGATAGGCTTAATTTTCTCTATATATGTAATAAATGGTTTTAGCTCTCGTGTGTGTGCGTACATATTTTAACTTCCAATATCGAGTTATTATAAGAATCAAGTTAATGTTTATTTCGAAGATATTTCTGAGTTCCAGGAAGTACCAACTAATAGGTATTAACATAGCGATAATTAATCATTAAAAATAATAAACCAGCAATAAAGATACCGTTTAAGTTTAAGTATCCGCTGTACTTATTCGCAATTGCCAACGAATGCTTTTAATTTATAAGTGATCGAGCGATTAAGATCCATTACTTCATGAATATTATTGAATAATTGTAGAAAATTAAATAAAGATTATACATTTGGAGAATGATCAGGTAAATAGTAGAAATTCACTCGGCCTCGTAAATAATGATATTCGAATTCGACGTTATAGCGAATAATGGCTGTGTCAGAAGAGTTTTAGATTTCCGATCGTGAATTATAAAAGTTTTATCGTTAGCTGCGGAAGTCGAGGGTAAATTCTTGAATTTCCTACAAAAGAGCAAATGAAAGTCGAAGGGAGGAAACCGAACGACAGTCTCACGAAACTCGTCCGAGGAACTCCAGCAGTTTGTCAGCGTTCGAATATCCCCTTTTTCTGCAGCATCCCAAAGCATGGCTCGGTTCTTCTCGATATATACGATTGGTAACCCGAGAAAAAAGCAATTCCATTTAATGCGATCGTTTTTCATCGTTGCCAAGGCGAACGTAATGGCAGACTCAAAAAAACTGGTATCATTTCCTCCATGCAATTTTGTGAACGGCCAAAGTATCACGATGCGATCACGACATCGATGAGTTCTCACCACATAGTTACTTACCTACGTATATATACACGCAAACCTTGTTATTCCATGGAACCGTTAGCAAGAACGTGTCGGCGTATTCACGAGATACAAATTAAACGCCCATATGAATGTTCTCTCTGTTATTAACGTGCTAAACGACACGAAATATAACGGTCTCGTTACGCTTTCGAAACACTTCAAAGGTAACAGATACTTGACAATTTTGTTACATATTATTAAACGAGCAGGTTTTGTATATTTATATATTTGTCATTTTCATCTTGAAAACAACTCTGAGGATTTAATGAAATGGCACGAATATTATCGTTTTCAAGTGCGAAAAAGCGACTTAACTAATTCTCGTCTTTACAAAAATTCATTTAAATGATTAAATAATCAAATGAAATTAACAGAAATTTAAAGAAAATTAAGAGAGAAATAAAAAAAGAAGAGAATGAAGTAGTCAAACTCGAGAAATTTTCGAGAAAAATTGATACAACATTTTTGATAATATCAATTTTAAAATAAGACCGAATACAAATTGAAATTTTTCGTCTGAAATGAAGAATGTCGGGACGACGGATATCAGGGAATTTCTATAACGTCAGATTTAAATGAGATGAAATGTAAGAGGAATCCCGAGGATGCGGAAAGAGGGTTGGGACTCGGCACTATAGAAATTCCATTTCGCGAAATAAACGTAACTCCGTCTCTCGGTTTCTTTCTGTCGTCTCGAATTTCATCTCACCCTTGTATATCACTTTTTACCAACGTGATTTATCAAGCAAAAGAAACGTTATTCGTAAACGATGAAACTCTTTTAGGTAGATAAGAGATAGTGGTTTGTTAAAAGAAAAATGAGGTATGGACAATGGTGAATAATTTCTTTCAGTCTCTCTCCTTCTTTCTCTTCTTTTTTTACTTTAATTATCCTCCTTCTACTTCCAACTTTAATTATCATTAAAGTAAACATCGTAAATTATAAAAAGATACGTTCGACGAAATCATTTATCTACACGCGCGACACCCTTGTAGATACTTATCATTGAAGATCGTTCAAAATAGACAACGTTGGACCGTTTGTCGTGTCTTAGAATCTGCTTTAGGAAGAAGCTAGACGAGAAGCACCGTACATCTAATCGAAGAATGCATCTACACGACGTAGTTACATGATCGAACTCGTTGCTACTTAAACGATAAACGACGATTAACGACGAGAAACAAGGAAGATCATAATTATTAGACATGTTCGACTAACGATCAAACATTCACTTTAGTTTGTTCGCGGAACAATAATCTCGACATACGAAATTAATTATGCTCAAATCGTACGTCATTAATCTTTCTTTTTTTTCGCGATATAAACGAAAAATCCAATAAAATATATAGAAAGTAAATTGATAGATGTGATACGTATATGTGAAACAAACATTGTATAAATTACAGTTTATTTTGTGCTAGATCTTAAACATTAAATTTAAACATATAATTTACGATATTAATTTGAGTGAACATTTATATTAAATAAAAAACTACTCAAGTTATAGAATTTTAGCAATTCTTTTTTGTATGTCTTTGCTCATCGTAGATGTATAATATTAGGATGAGAAATCTGTAATATTATACTCGTTACTTAGCAACTTGAAGAACAAGTATCGATAGAAATAAGAAAGAGTATAGAAATGTGATTAGATACGAACTGCGAAAATAGTCTATCAATAAGTATGTAAATTAATCTCTAGAATCGATTAAAACGATGATACCGATCGTCGTAAATAGTAAGCATAAAAATCAGTAAACGTTCGATTTTATCGATCTCTCGACGATAATACCAGTACTTTAATTTTCGCGTTTTGTTTCGTTTTGTTTCGTAGCTTTCGATTTTATGCAGCATCAAACGTTAAGTACGCTTTTACAAGCGTAACGTACAATTTCTTTCTTTTTTTTTTTTAAGGGAGTTCAAAAGGCGAACGAGCACGAAGCTGAATATTTAAGGGAGATAAAAAAGTTTCAAGATCATCCATTCAATGCGTCCGTTATCCAATTATCGGTGATAACGACGTTTCTCTTTTGTATTCACCGATCTCTCTCCCCTCCTTTTTTTCTTCCAAATATCTCTCCTCCACTGGTGCGTAACGTGTAATCAGAGTTTACTGCCGAAGACGTATAATGACAGGGTTAGGCCTAGCACGCGGAATTAACGATCTGGGAATGGAGCTTTGGGCGTAGCTCTCTGGCTTTTCGCTCGCGTAATTAGCTTTTCACGTAGGTATACTCGAGAGAACTTTGTACATTGTACATGTATATGTATGAGAGAAGAGAAGTTGTACAGTAAATTTTGGGATAAGTTGTGTTCCTAAAAGTGCAGAGTTGTTTCAGTTAATTTCTTTTAATTGGTTTTACAAGTGCAGTTTGTTTATTTTTTTTAACCTTTTTCTCCTTGTAATTAATTTTTATTCATTTTTTAATTTATTCGATAGAACTCTTTCTTTTTATTTACTTCTTCGTTTTCCCAAACATTTTAAAGTAGCCAGACACAAATAAATCAAGCAGAAGCTTTATGTTCATTACTTTCTACAAAATGGATTACATTGTATAAAGCACATATAACATATATATAAATACATATAATGTATATGTAGCACTTGTAAAATATTATTGGTACAAGTGGAAAATTCGTATCAAGAGAAGAATTTCCATACGAAATATTTTGGATGCTTAGCATGCGCCGAAAGAACGGATAATGGTCTTTGTTAATCATGATTGGTTGGAAAGAGGGAGGTAGTTTCGACTGGTGTAGGGTCCATACGAAGACTAAAGGGCCGCAAGCTTTACGTCGAAGTTCTTCCTTGCTTCCTTTTCTCGACGTAGCGCTTGAATGGAGCACGGTGTTGTGGGTTCTAAGGTAGGAAGGTGAAGGGAGTGAAAAGAAGGCAAAGGGGATCCTTGAGACAAATGGTGGAGGCGGGGAAAAAGGGAAGTAGAAAAAAAAATGCTTAGCGGATGTTTCGGACGCGGCTGGCTGCTTTACGTTCAACCTTCTTATTCTCTTTCTCTCTCTCTTTCCTTTCTCTTTTCTTCCTTCTTTCTTTTTTTTCTCTTTTTCTTCTTTCTATCTTTCTCTACTTTGTTATCTCTTTCTTCTTCATCCTCTCTTTCTCACTTTCTTTCCTACACTTTAGCTTCGCTTTATTCTCGTTTCTCTCCTATTGTTTGCGTGCCTCTCGCACGGATCGATTCTTTCGAAGCTTCGAGATCTCGAACGTAAATCGAAGTTAGGAACGTGTGAAAACAGAATTCCAATACCGTCAATACGTTTCTCGATTTCCAAGCGCGGTAATCTACTTATTTACTAGAACCATATCGTGTAGCTCAAAACCATTGAGTTGGTTGCTGTAAATCGTCTCAAGTTCGTTCGGTGGTATATAACAGAGCAGAATGATCAATATAGGGATTAGATACATGAAGAGCAGGGAATAGGAATCCCAAAGGGTCCCCTATTGCCTACATCTTTGAATGCAAACAGGTGTGTCCATTGTTAGACCCTTCTCGTGGTCCTCGTTTTTACGTAAAGTCGTGTCTTCCTTTCCCGCCATCCTTCCTCTTCATCCTCTTTCTCTCTCTCTCTCTCTCCCTCTCTCTCTCTCTCTCTCTCTCTCTCTCTCTCATTCAACAACATTAATTTCAACCTGTCCTTTCGCACGAGCGCGGAGAAAACAGGTAGCTAGCACGTGCTACACCCAAAACCCGATGATCCTGATCGGACCGACCACCCTTCGTTGGAACAACACGTATAGACTACCTGTCTTCTTCTTTTTCTTTTTTTAGGAACTGTAACACATAGGAAATAAATTAACACGTTTAGAATGAATAATGGTTTATTAAAATCCACCGTCTTCATCAAGAACATTCGAGAAGGAGCTTCTCAAATCTTCTCGATTGTCTTTCTCTTCCGATTGTAAAATTGTAAAGGAAACATATGGGGCAAAAAGAAAGATTTTTCTTTTCGTCAAATACGAGTTCAAGAACGAAATTCTCTCGAAGAAGTTGGCTTCTGTCGGCGCAAACGGTAATTCAGTTTAGCACAAGAGTCAATTTTTCGCAAGAGTCACGCGATCAATCACTCAACGACATCGGCGTTCTCCGTTGAATCCGTCGTCCGTTTCTTTTTCCTCTTCTTTCTCTTTTTATTTTGATTCTTACCGAAAGGATTCCAAAGCAACAAACGAAACGATTGGAATCAACAAACAAGGTATAAAAGGCAGAAAGAGAAAGAGAGAGAGAGAGAGAGAGAGAGAGAGAGAGAGAGAGAGAGA